>NW_007726333.1:458671-476057 GCF_000696425.1 Galeopterus variegatus | reverse complement strand
GGAAAAAAAAAAAAAAAAAAAAAAAAAAAAAAAAAAAAAAAATAATGCCTACATATGAGTCTGATGCATAATTAGCAATGACAATTATTGAATATTTTTAAGAGACTACAAAATAAGTTTCCAGAAGGGAGTGAAATTCTAGTCAAAAAAAAAAAATTGGCACCCCTTCGAAAGTAAATTGGCTAAAAATCTGTTTTGGACAATCTGTATTGATAAGTATGTTCCTTCCAGACTGACTGCCTCAGTAAATTTTATAGTTTTACACGTCTCTCTTCTCTTCATCCCTGATGGAATCTATCAAGAATGTACATGCTTTGATATTGATAGCTCAAGGATGTGACTATCAGTTGGCCCATTTGTTCACTGAACTAAATCAAGCACATTGAGAAGAAAGAACGCAAGCATGCAGATGTAAAAGGAACAAGAAGGGGAAGTGAAATAGGTAAAACTGAACAGAAGTGTCAGATAATACCACTAAGCAGCCCAGGAAAAAGGTTTTATTGACTTCAGTTTGCATATTATCTTGTGGGTTAGCTACGACTGCTCTTTACTAATTCAGACCATCAGAGACACATGTCCTTGTCCTACTGTTGGAAGGCTTAAGGTTATGGTAGGAGTCATGAGTCTTTCTCATGGCTCTGCCCTCCCCCCACTACTTTAGGAAAGGTCAAGGAATGTGAACCCTGTGGGCCGCATTAGTCAGTCCCATGTGGAGCTTTCTGCCCTTCAGTCCCACGTGGAGCTCTATGCCCTTCTCTGCCCTGACCACATCAATGTAAGATTTTTGGGTTTATTTATTTATTTATTTTTTTGCATAAGCAAAGGTAAAGCACTTTTAATTGCATAGTTTCTGTTTCTCTAGAGTATGAGAATGTACATAGTTAGTAAAAAATAATCAAGATAAATCAAATAGCTGCGTTCCGTACAACTTGAGAAGACCCCTTAGAAAATGCTAAGCCAAAAAGATACATTTGATTTGAACAATGACAGAAAAACATTGACCTCTGTTTTCCTGAGCTGGGCTGAAAACGGGCAGGACATGCTCCTGCCTTCCCAGTACAAGAATTAGATTAAAGTCACTGCAGTTTTGTGTTAGATGGCTAAGGGGAAAGTACGTATGTACTCAGAACGGGACCTTCACTCTCGCTTAACCCTTTATGTCTGGTCATTTGTTTAGCTTGTGTGCTATCTCAGGATGGGCTCATCAGTAGTCAGGCAAGTGGGAGGAACCATTTGGTCACTCCTAGTCTTTGATTCCAAATATCTGGTTTGACACACAATATACAGAAGAGACATGACTTGATAGAAAGCCATTGACATTGACATTCATGAAATGATATCTTTGCTAACTTCTGGTAGGTGCTTGATCATTTCCAACATCCACTAAAACCTGTGAGCTTAATGCCACTTTTAATCCATACTTTTCATCACATTCACTTTCATGCTGGCTGTATGCATTAGAAATGATACTATTACCTTAGAAATTATGAATCAGAAAGAAGGGAGAAAGACTTAAATTCTCTTTATAAGGAAAATACCGAGCCAAGCTTAACTGGATAGATTTATATAAAAAGATTTCAAGAAAGGTCTATAAATAGAAAATTACTAATTCTTTGGTTTAAATGTCTGAGAAATGTTTCACTTATCTGGGTTGAATTTCAAAAGTAACTGCTCAAGTAGACTCTCGGGGTTGGCTTTACCATGATCAGGAATTTAGTCCTCAGCTTTACAGATTCAAGAAATCAATATTATCTAAGTCTCTAAGGCTCCTGAATCTGACTCATTGGAACCAAATTCACAAGAGATTCAAGCCCTATATAATTATTAGAACAAATAACTACCATTTACTGAGTGTGTACTATAGTAGCAATTATAATGAAAGGCTGTTCACCTGCTGGGATGTGTATGTTGGCAAAGAAAATAGATTTGGGATCAGATAGCAATGGGTTTCAGTCTCATACAGACCTGTGCTAGTACTGTAACCTTGGGTTTTCTCATCTGTAATGCAGGGAGGCTGTATCAACTCATAAGATTGATCTAATATGTGTAAAGCACTAAGCACAGTATCGGGCATATAAAAATACATAATAAAATGCCTATTACTATCATGGTCATCTTCCTTCTCTTGACTCCTACTTATCACCATCAACAACATATCAAATGGATGTTATTTTCTCATTCCAAGCCCAGGTTCTTTCCATACCATCATCCTTTCTGCAGTACTTGTTTGACTAACCAGCACAATTTGCTCTAGTGGAAATCCTGTGTACAAAAAGTAAATTATAATCCGAAGGTGGTTAGCATAGAATACCATGAGATAAGGAGAAATCAACTTGGTAGTCTTAATGTTACAGCTCCCGACTCTGCTTGCCTGATATATCTCTACAATGGAGCAATCCTGCCATTCAGACCCAATAATTAATTAGTTAATTTATTAGGACTGACTATTCCAAGCACTTTAATTGTTTCTAATAAGTTGTGGTGGTCAGGTGTTGAGCATTGGGATCACTCAGGAGCTTGTTAGAAATGCAGAATCTCAGCCTGATCCTAGACCTGGTGAATTAGAATCTGCATTTTATCCAGATTCCTAGTTAATTCAAAGACACATTGAAGTTTGAGGAGCATCATCTTGGGATATTCCTCAGTCTCTCTTGGATACATGGTCTTATCCACTATATGAAGATTCTTATTAGTTTCCCCCCAGTAGGGTAAACCTTGTCCTCAAGTAATCTTATTTACAGGCTTCATAGCTTTATATTGAATGTCCTTTTTTTTTCTCCACCATGATACAAAAAAAAACTTGTATAAAAGAAACTAATTAAGAAAACTTTTTTGTCTGAGTCCATGTTTAAAAATATCTCTGTCACTCAAGTTTTGAATCTTGGCAGATGGCCTCATTGATATTTAAGGGAAAAGATAGTTTTATATCATTTGGTTCTAGTTTTTAGAGTTTGCCTTTGCATGAGGTCATTTTTTTAAATTTTCTGTTGCTGCTTTGAAGTCTTTCATTTTTTTTTGTTTGTTTGTTTCTGTGGTATGATTTCTCCATCACTTACACTGAAGTCAGTTCGATGTCAGCCTGACACTGGCCAACTGGAAACCTGGCATTGCTTTTGGAAATTCTCGGCCTTCCAGTTTTTCTAACAGAACATGGAGTTCATCTGTTTTTGCAACTACTGATAAGTAGATATTCCATTCAGATTTCAAGAGCACGCTACAATCATGGTCTGTAGTGAGTTTGGTCTTCAAAAAAGAAAGTTATCAAGGCTAACTTTAAAACTTTGGAACCACCTGATAAGCCTGTTCTTCATGGAAACAGCTTCTCTGTAGCCTGTCAAGCTTCCATTTATCTACTCTTTTCCACAAATTAGTAGGTCTAATAAATACCAATCTATAAATAATGCTTATCTCCAGATTCTGTCTCTCTGTTAAATTATGATGGGAATTTGTGTCAACAAATTGGAGGTCCTTCTTTGTCTTCAGATTCATAGAACCCAGACAGTCACCATTTACATGTTTGTGTGTATTTGTGTTCTACATCCACATGAGCGCTGACCCTACATATTTAGACAAGATTATGAAAAATAATTTCTCTAGCATTTGCATGCATACTTTCTCCAAAATGTCTAGATTATTTTTCAGATTCTTAATCAGTCTCTGATTATTGTAACAGGAAATAGGAGGTAATTGTATCTCATTTTACTAGGTCTTGTTGTTTAGAGAGGTGAAAACACATTTTTAAATCTAACCGCCCCAACCCGCTCCCCCAAAATAAAATCAATGACTAAAATAAATATTGTAATCCAGGTGTCTTGGGTTCTGGGCCCATTGCTCCACTAAATATCCCATATCACAGCAATTGGATGATGGATTTAAAATTTATTAATTCATCATTAAGAAAACTGGTGAGGGATTTATGATTTATTTGATTGGCTTATCCTCTGTTTTAGCAGCTTCATTTAGTGACTAAGACTCTTTTTCTTCATGTTGTCGCAAGAGCTAAAAAAGATAGCATTTTCAGCTCCACAGAATTCAACAACAGAGGCTATAACTTAGTTATGCTGCACGTATTCAATTAGCTTACAAAATCTTATCTCTTTCAATGGTAAAAAGGGCTTAAAAAGAAAACATTAAAATTCCAGAAAGAACAAGAGGGTGTTTTTTGGTGACTCAACTGAAAGAGGGCTTAGTAGCTAAAAGTGGTACTCTTGTCATTTTGTTTCCTTTGAAGAGGTGTGTGGTGCTGCAGAGGGAGGAACTGAACAGACTTAGGTACAAATGCCACCGAGGCACCTCTCTTACGATGCTCAGGGCTGGAATCTGCTCGTTCCTTTCTCCACACTTAATCACTAGCTCTGTAAGAGGAACTAGATGAGAGTCTTTCTAGAGATACCATTTTTTCCTTTGTGTTTTATCTATTTCCTTATTTTTATACCTTTTATCCTCTTTAATATTCTTTGCTTTCTTAATTTCTCTGTTGCCCAAACCAAGCAAGGGGTACTTTTTTTGGAGTGGAAGAACTCCAAGGTCTCTATCAATTCTAAAATAAAAAATGTTTTGTTATGACCTAATATGTGATTAACTCATCATTTTTTGTCCAGCTGGAAATCAGTATTTTCTTAATCAGAAAATGTATTCCCTACATAATAAAACCAATCTCTTCCTTTGATGATCAGAAAACCCTCAAAGATCCAGTTCTAATCAGTCTTCTTTCTTTATTGGTTACTATGTCTCAACTGAACCCCTCTGTCCCAGCCAAACAAGTCTATAAACCCTTTTACAAGGCTTTCCTCAGCATTCTGATTATTGTGTTTTGCAAATATTATTTCCTTTTATGGATATGTCTTACTTTCCCTCCACTCCCAAATCTTACCTGCTTTCCAGCAACCTGCCCAAATATCAATTCCTGAGAACATGATGGAGCCAGAATATTTTCTTATGCAGTCTTCTCTGATATTCCCAGCTAGAAATAAACTCTCTTTTATTTTTGCGGTGTAAATATTATTCAAGATACCTTTTTACACATTGCAAGTCTGGGTTTCTTAAGTTAATATCTTATTTGAGAAGCATGCAGTCCTCTGGCCTGGTACTTTATGATTAAAATGTATTACACTTTTGTTCACCTTCCTTGTAGAGAGCTCTGTCAAGAATATCAGAAATTTTATAGCTTCTGTTGACCTTTTCATAGCCATTTACCTAGTAGACAAGAACCTGCTGTGAACTGAGCTACATGGAATTGATATAAATTCCAAATTTCTGATGTTTAGCATGAAACAGAATATTTGTATTACCTTAGGTCATGGTCTGCCTTTTGCCTTCTAGCACCTGTACTTCTCAAAACTTCTCACATTTGGCTTTATATTCTTCCAAAATCTTACATAGAAAAGGTGTTTAGAAAATGCTAGCTAAACTTCTTTAAAATTATAGAATGGCATGGTGGTAAATACATATCATCTTAAAAAATAGAGTGGAGTGCTGGTCAGTTAGTTCAGATGGTTAGAGTGTGGCATTATAACACCAGAGTCAAGGGTTTGGATTCCTGTACCAGCCAGCCAGTAAAAGCAAAAACAAAAATAAAATAAATAAAATAGTATACAGCCATTAAAATGATAATTATGTAGCTTTGACAGCAATATAGAAAGTTTGGCTAAAAAAAAAAAAAGACAGAGTGGAACATTTAAAGGTTGACTCTTTACTATGACCAAAATACTTAATCTCTTCTTTCTAGTAGATCAAGTTTAAGGGCTCCTGGAGGGCAGAACATCTTCAGAGGAAGACAAGATGTACCAGAACCTACCTGATTAAAAACACTTTCTACACGTGGGAAACATTATAGGCAGAGTTTGTTTAACAAGTTCCTCTTCATGAGAGCATGGTGTCCTCAGTGATTTATTCAAGTCAATATCTATCAGAAAGCAGTCTCCAAAAATGGGTTATGTTGATTGGAGAAATGAGAATAAGAAAAAAGATGGGGGGGGGGGGGGGAGGATATGGTTGTCATGGAATTCTAATTTAAAGAAATGCAGAGATTTCCTTCATCCTCATAACATCAGAAAAGATCTTAGAGATCTTTAAGATTCTAAAAGTGAGTCAAATCTCCCAAATACCTGAAGAGTTTGGCACCCCAGGTGTCTTCTCAGTTGGAAATCACTGCCAAAGTGTATAGCAAGTGCCTCCCAATAGTACGTGCTCATGAAATATATATATATATATATATATATATATATTGCACTAGTATTTTACTGTCCTTAAAGGGAGTATCTTAGTCCATTGAGCTGCTATAGCAAGAATACCATAGACTGGGTGGCTTATAAAAAATAGAAATTTATTTCTCACAGTTCTCGAGGCTTAAGTCCAAGGTTAAGGCACTGACAGATTTGGTGCCTGCTGAAGTCCACTTCCTGGTTCATAGATGCTCCTTGTTGCTGTCTTCTCATATGACAAAAGGTGAGAAGGAGCTGTCTGGGACCTCTTTTATAAGGACACTAATCTCATTCATAAAGGTTGTGTTCTCATGACCTAACCATCTATTAAAGGCCCCGCCTCCTAATGCCATCACATTGAGGATTAGATTTCAACATGTGAATTTAAGGGAGACACAAACATTCACTCAACAGAAGGGAGTGTCTCATCTCTCTCCTGTCCTGGAAGAGAAATAAAGATTGAGAGCCACCAACTTAGAATGACTTCATCTGACAGGAGAGACGTAAGGTGCAGAAGAGTTGGTAATTCCCCCAGGTCACACAGCTTTTTAGTTGCAGAGCAAGAACTGGAATCCAGGTCTCTTGGCTTCCCATCCAGTGCTGTTTGCTTAGCACCACACTGTCCAGTTAATAGCTCCTGTCTGTCCTCTGGCTGGCCCTGACAGCTCTCACCACCTCTATTAAATAGAGGGATTTCCAAGCCAGTTTTGGCAAGAAGCTTTAGGACCACATGTCTGCTTTGAACCCTACCACCTTGGTTGTCACATATGAGAGGAAAAGAATGCCCATGAAAAATACCCATGTACACTAAAATGTTGAAGGACAGCTAGAATGGAATAGCCTAAACAACAATCAGATAAAGGTTTGTTTGCTTTTTTGTTTCTTCTCATACTAATTCTTGCAGTTTTGGAGGGGCCGCGGCCGTATGGTGTTTGTCATTTTGATGACGAGGTGAGTAATTTCTCAGTCATATATGAAATATCAAGGTCAGAGTGGCTAGAGCATAATATGGCAAGCAAGAATGAGTCATTGGGTAACTGCCAGGAGGTCTCTCTCCCCTGTGATCTTGTGAGCAGGGGCTCCCTGCCTGAATGCTCTTTCTGAAGGGGTAAAAGACTTTTGGAAACCGATTTTTCTTTACAAAGCCATCGTTATTGCTTGATTCCCCACAGGTACCTTTTTTCTCTAAGACATAAACAACTGTCTCGGCGCTGAATGAATCCATCCTTATTTCTTGCAAAGGAGTTTGGTTAAACTATTTTTACTTCAGACTTTACAGTAAAACTGTCATATATTTTCCTTAGCAGAATGAGAGTCCTGGGTGCCTGTTCCTAAGGAGGTAGGAGTAAAAAATAAAAATAATAATAAAATAATAATAATAACATGGGGCTGAGAAGGTGTGTGTGTGTGTGTGTGTGTGTGTGAGTGTGTGTGCAAAAAAGGAAAAAGTTAAGCTCTCCCCATGCTTTACATAGCATCCTATTGGTGACCAATAGAAATATAATGTGAACCGCAAATGTAATTTTAATTTTTTTCAGAAACCTCATTAAAAAAATAAATAAAAAGAAGCAGGTGAAATTAATTTTAATAATAGATTTTACTTAATTCAATACATTCAAAATATTATGTCAACATGAATTAATATAAAAATTACTAATGCGATATTTTACATGAGTTTTTTCACTACTTTAAGTCTTAAAAATTCAATGTGTATGTTATGCCCAAAGCACAGGTCAGTTCAGACTACCCACATTGCCGTGTGCAGTGGCTGCAGAATTAGCAAAGTTGCAGAATACAAACAAGCTCTCTAGTTGGCATTTGAGATCATTCATGATCTGTTCTCTATCACTAGTTTTGCTAACTTCTTGTGCCTGATGCCCTTTATATTCCAGCCTTCCCAACTTACTTCTAATTTCCCGAGTGTGATATAGACTTTCATCTTTTCATATCCACAGTGGCCTTTGCCTCCCTTTTCTCTATTCACATCTCAGAACAGGTCCCAGCTTTGGAGGCAGCTGGATATGGGTTTTCACAGGTTTATACTGGGATTTAATTCCAATTTCATTGCTTAATAGTGAGATGACCATAGGCAAGCGATTTAGCCTTTTCGAACTCCATATTACTTATCTTCAAAATGAGGATAGTAACTACACTGTGTGTGTGTGAGTTGAGAGAGAGAGAGAGAGAGAGAGAGGAGAGAGAGACAGAATAAACCATTGTAATGAATGCAAAATAAACAAAAAAAGAAGGTACATAGTGCAGTAGCAATAGTTTCTGGCAAGTAATAGTTGAAATCCTCTCCCTATTTTAGCTGTTTGCCAGGTTGCTTTTGCGAGTCGCACTCCCATCCCCATCTGCCAGCAGTGCCCCAGAGTGCTCTTTATGGGTAGATCAATTTACTTAAGTAAGCATCTCATTCTTTTTATTCTGCAGTCTCTACACCTGCATTTCTTAGTTCCACCTTCAACAACCCTTGTTCAGTCTTCGCTCCTTAGTTTCCATTCTCATCCCCTTTTCTTCTCTCCTACTGCTAAAATGCTAAGAGCAAAATGCCCAGCCTCTCCTCCTTGGAAATGACTGACTTTGGTACCAAGTAGAGCTGCACAGGCTCCCTTCCACTGACAACAGAGACAACATGCTACCACTGACAACCATGCCCAGCTCAGGGTGACAGCACAGCCAGTTCTGTCCCCTGCTGTAACAGTTTCCAAAGCAACCAATGCACAATGCCACTGGGGGAAATAGAAGAAAAAGAAAAGGCACAACCTACATCATTTCCACAGTTCTCAACACTTTAGAAGTGCTAGAAATATTGAAAATATAAGCGTAATGGAGCATATGTTTTATTATTTCATGTCTTGTTGGTTAGGCTTCTGTCTTATAACTGCTAGTGAGTTATTAGTGATGGTGTTGTGTGAGTGAAATTGGTTATTTCTAGTGGGGTAAGGTTGATAGTTTTTTGAATAAGTCTTGCCCAGCTTTCATTAGATTTACTCCTGCATGTGATGTGTATTGAACTCTTACAACTAGTATTTAATATTTCCTTCACTATTGCTTGTTGCTAATATGTAAAAGTGCAATTGAGTTCTGTATCTTGTATCCAGAAACCTGGCTAAATCACTTTATTAATTTTAATAGTTTCCATGTAGATTCTTTTGGGTTTTCTGCATATAAAATCAAGTCATCTACAAATAATGAGAATTTTAATTCTCCATGTTCTTATCACTCATTTTTCTTGCTTTTACACTGGCTAGAACCTCTGCTACAGTGGTGAGGAAAGTTAAAATAGCAGGCAGCCTGATCTCATTCTCCAAACCAGGGGAAGCCTTCAACAGCCATTATTAAGCATAATATTTCCTGTAATTTCATGTGGATATTCTTCTATTACTTCTTGCTAAGAATCCCTTTTTTAAAAATTATGAATAGTGATATTTTGTCCTCTTCCAAATTTGTTAATAGGGTTTTGAAAAATCATGAATGGAGATATAATTTTATCAAATATTCATTCTGCATCTACTGAGATAATCGTATTTTTCCCTTTATTTTGTAAATATAGTGGTTTACATTCATTGATTTAGAGTTGATAAACCAATTTTGCATTTCTGGAATAAACCCAAGTTGGTCATAATGTATTATCTTTTTATGAATCATTGGATTTCTTTTGCTAATATTTCGTCTAGGAGTTTTGTAATTATGTTCATGAAGGAGAATTGCTGATGTTTTTCTTTTCTTGTAATTTCTCTGACAGGTTTAAGGACCAAGGTTATTTTAGCCTCTTAAAAATAGAATGCATTGATCTTTTTCTCTATAAGGTATCATCACGTTCATCTATCCATCCATCTAGCCATCAATTCATTCATTCCACAAATATTTATTGACGAGCAATATAGCATAGTGATTAAAAGTATAGATTCTATACTGCCTACGTAAGAGTCTTTTAAAAAATAACTTATTAGTCATCTATTGCTATACAAGAAATTTTCACAAACTTATGTGAAACAATGCCCATTTATTATCTCATGGTTTCTGTGGGTGAAAAATCTAGGAACAGCTTAACTGGGTTCTCAGCTTCAGGGTCTCTGGCAAAGCTGCAAGCAAGGTGTTGGTCAGGGCTGGGTCCTCATCTGAGGTTCAGCTGGGGAGGTGGTACAGTTTGAATATGTCCCCTGCAAAATTTAGGTGTTGCCAATGTGATAGTATTGAGAGTTGAGCCTTTAAGAGGAGATTGGGCCATGAAGGCTCCTCTTTCATAAGTGGGATTAGGTGCCTTCATAGAGGGGTTGATGGAGGGAGTCAGTCCTTTTTTGCCCTTCCTCCTTCTGCCATGTAAGGACACAGCATTCCTTTTCTCCAAAGCACCATCTTGGAAGCAGATAGCTGCCCTCACCAGACAAACAAACTTGATGGCACCCTGATCTTGGTCCTCCCAGTCTCGAGAACTGTGAGAAATAAACTTCTGTTTTTTTATAAATTACCCAATCTCAGGTATTTTGTTGTAGGAGTGCAAGATGAACTAAGACAGGAGGAATCTGCTTCTAAGTTCACGTGATTATTGGCCCGATTCAGTTCCTTGCAGGTTGTTGGACTGAGGGCCTCAGCTCCTTGATGGCTGTAGGCTGGAATCTACTTCAGTTTCTTGCCAAGTGGGCCTCTTCATATGGCAGCTTACCTTATCAAAGTCAGAAAGAGGTGAAGTCAGTAGAGAGAGTCTGTTAGCAAGACAGAAGTTACAATATTAGCTAACATAATCACTGATGTAACATCTGTCACCTTTGCCATACTCATTGGTTAGAAGCAATGTATAGGTCCTATCACACTCAAAGGGAGGGGGATAACTGAAGCAAGAATACTGGGAGATGGAGATAATCATGTCATCGTAGAGTCTGTACACTGTATCTTGGGGAGAGCAAGAGTGAAGTCCTTATGATGAGAGAGTGTATTTACTTTAAGAACCACATGGAAGCTTGTTTTACAATTATACATTGTAACTTATAAATATTCATGTTAGTTATTCACAGATGAGAGTTTATTCCCAGATAGCTCCTCCATGTATGCAAAACACTACTCTGTAGAATTGTTGCAGAAAATATGCAAGACATTAAGAGGTCATGCTCAACAGAGGTGTTGAAAAGGTTACACTAAAATCCTGGATTTCCAAAGCTGAGTGATGCCTGGGCTGTTTATCATAATTTTGATTGAGTTAAATCCAGCTGCAATAAATGTTACTACAACAATGCATAACGAAGACAATTAAAAGTCCTTTATTTCTTTTCTAAGTTGTTCATAATTCAGTTAATTAAACATTATGAACTGATCCCAAAGCTTAATTCGTATTTCCTTCTAGCCTACATTTTCATAGTGTTTACATAGTTCTAATCAGAATACAGATGCAGTTGTCTTTTTCTCTTTTCTCATTTAGTTTTTGTAAATGAAATATATCCTGTGTTACCAAAAATCATCAGGGCTTCAATTTTTAGTGAGTATCTAGTCTTCTGCCACATTGGTATATCAAAAGTACTTGGTCTTATTCTTCTGGGAAATTTGGTTATTTCTATTTTGTTTGTTTGCTGTTGAAAAATTGGATACTGTTAACCTTCTGAGATTATACTTTTTTCTTCTTTTAAATTATTTTTAGAAAAAAATTCTGAAGGGTAAATCATTTGGTCTAAGGACCTGAACATTATTATGGAGTCCATTTATATCAGGTCATATTGACCAGGATACTTTTTTTTTGGTAACAACACAAAATATCACCATAGATTGGTGATAAAACAAATGTCATGGGCCGGCCCGGTGGCGCACTGGAGAGTGCGCCGCTTGGGAGCGCGGCGGCCCTCCCGCTGAGGGTTCGGATCCCATGTGGAGACCGGTTCCCGCTCACTGGCTGAGTGCGGTGCAGGTGCAACACTGAGGGTTGCGATCCCGTTGCCAGTCAGTAAAAAAGACAAAAAAAAAAAAAAAAAAAAAAAAAAAAAAAACATAACAAATGTCATAGATTTTATTATTTTTGAATATGTCTTTACTCCCATGCATTTAATGCTATGTAACCTATTAGCAATTTAAAAACCTAGTATTTATCCCTTCAGGCTATAAACAGAAATTTTATGCTCAGTACTCTTTATGTTAATTGTATGAGTAACTGCATATTTTATTCCACATAATAACTCAGAGTAATCTGAGGCCTGAATATTTGGATAAACATCTAATTCTATTACTTGCCAGCATTGTGCCTTTGGACAGAATATATACTTACTTGCTCACTTCCTCAGTTTCCTCATCTGTAAAATAAAGATAATAAGAATAAACTCCTTAGAGGCTTTGTCTTGGTTAATGTATGCAATGTGTTATATACGTGATAGCGGCTTAATAAATGTCAGCTATTATTATGATTATATTGTGTGTGCCTAGGTTATCAGTCACATCAGATCTTGTTGAACCAAACTTGAAGGGATAAGAGTTTGCCCGGGGTCTGCGAGTGCAGCAGAGAAGACAATGTTACAGAATATAAAAGTCACCAGGCAGGCACCTCTGGGCCAAATCTGTCCCATGGCTACGTGTATCCCACGTGGTGTTTTTTTGTTTTTGTTTTTTTTTAATTAGTTACCATTTAAAAATTTTAAATTTCACATAAAATCCTGATTTGTGGCATCTCTTAAAAAAAAAACCAGATGAAGCAAAACTTGGCTGCTTTGCTTATGGCAACCATCAGCTGGAAGAGAGTAGCAACTGCTTTCATTAGAGGGGGTACTGAAAAGGACCACACATTCCTCAGGTGTCACATCTGTTTCGTTTCCTGTTGCTTACAACTTGTTTGTGTCATTCATTTATATCACCTTTCTGGCTTCTAGAGACTTTGAATTTGCCCCCACCAGCACAGTGATTGAGATCTTGATCTCCGAAGGTCAAGAGACCCGGTTTGAAATACTTGCTCTGGACTAATGAAAATCCAAGGTACCTGACTGATCACTTACATCACTAAACATTGCAGAGCATCAAGAGCAGAGTATGTTTCTTACCAGGCTCGAGGATATTTCATTATGAGAGATTCTCTGTTGGTTTTAGCCTTGGCCTTCAGGCCAAAGTCATCCTTTCCTCTGCTCCACGAGAAGTGTGAATTGAGAGAATTACAAGGAATAGTAGAATGTCTAAAATGCCACTGCAAAAAGTCTGTGTGCTCTCAAGACTGAAAATGTTTACTTTGAAACTATGAGGAATCCATAGCAGTAGCACTAAGCTTCTATTTTTGTGCTCGGTTGAATTTTCAAAGCCATTATTCCATGTTCTGTAGTCTTAAAATGCATGATTCATGCACAACACAGATTGGAAATGGCAGAGAGATTGATCTTACGGCAGAGGTGTGCAGTTTTACCATGGCGCTAGCAGACCATTGAGTAGTACAAGAGGTTGGTAGACCAGAGCTAATTGGTTCTTTCAGGCTTTTGAGAGCTAGTCTTCAGGTTATCACTGAGATCTGCATTTTTCCTTATTTATATGTAATTAACAGAGGAGTGCACTGCTGTACATTTTCATGAAACCTCCATCCTCAATGCACATATCCTGGGGACTAATGAAGACAGTATGCAGTTGTTCTTGGTGAAATTTGGGGTTGCTAGCTAAGCAGAGTAGGCAGAAAAAGCACACTGATGAAGAATCCAATAGACCTGAGTTTGAGTTCTGACACTGCTACTTATGACCTGCATGACCAAAGGTAATTTATTTAAACTTTCTTTGACTCAATTTTGCCATCTGTAAAATGGGGTAGCATTCATATTATGTGAATGAATTTGTATTAAACTTTGAGGACATTAGTGAGCACTCAGTACAAAAAGTTGTCTGTGGTTCTCCTCTGTATTAATTCAGCATGATGATCAAATTCTATATAGTGGTAAAGGCAAGTCACATAGTTCTTGCCCTAATGGACCTGAGAGTCCAGTAGAGTTTATGCTGGCCTAAATGTATTTTTGTCTTATAGCACAGCCATTGAGAACTCGACTGTCTGGCTCTGAATCTCTACCCCACCTCTTATTCTGTGACATAAGACATCTCACTACACTTTCTTTTGCTTGGTATCCCTGTCTTTTAAATGGGGGCAATAATAAGACATACCTTGTAGTGTCTAGAAGTAATAATGATAACAATAGTAATAGTAATAAAGAGGAAGAGAAAAACTAATATCACATGTATTCTATGTTATTAAGTTATACTTATTACATGTAGTTAATATTAGTTAATGTACTAACTTTTAGATGTATTAGTTTATTTAAACCTCACAGTCACCTATAAAGTAGTTTTCATTGTTAGTCCCATTTTATAGATGAGGAAAGTAAGGCATGAGAATTAAAACACTCAAGAGATATCAGTTTTTGTGGTTGTTATCATTAATAAAATGAATATGTTTCAATTCATTATAGTCAGATTTAAATGATGGTTTTAAGTTCTTTCTTGATAACTCCATTTTGTCTGTATAACTTACCCAACTTTCTGTTGATGGGCAGCTTGGAGAGCAAGTTTTGAAACACTTCACATTTTATACCGAAGTTGTCTGCCTGTTTGTGTTGGCTCTGAAATAAATTTTACATGCTACTGTTCACTCGACAGATTTAACTGAATAGTTTAGAGAGTGAGGCCGTCAGGCTGACCCTGGAGACTAGGAATAAAATTTTTGGACAGTGCACATTGTCAGGCAGAGAGTTGTGTTACTAAGGGACTAGATGAGGTGAATCTTTTCAACTTGTTGAATCTTGAATCCTTTTTTGCACAGTCTATACCTGTGAAGAAAGGCACAAGTGACAGCAAACTGGGCTGAAATAAGTAGACTAAGGGATCTTATACATAGACCAAGACTTACATCCTTGGTTAATGTGCTATTAAAGCCACAGAAAAACTGTGCTGTTTCCACTGCCTAACTCATTCTCTCTCCACTGTCAGGTTTGTGATCAGACACCACCTTCTCAGTGAGGTTCTCCCCATCCAGGATATTTCTTTTTTTTTTTTTTTTTTTTTGACCGGTAAGGGGATTGCAACCCTTGGTGTGGTATCGTCCGCACCATGCTCAGCCAGTGAGCACACCGGCCATCCCTATATAGGATCCAAACCTGCAGCCTTGGTGCTCCCAGCACCACTGTGCCCCCAGCGCTGCACTCTCCAGAGTGAGCCACGGGTTCGGCCTTTTTTTTTTTTTTTTTTTTTTTGTGACCGGTAAGGGGATTGCAACCCTTGGTGTGGTATCGTCCGCACCATGCTCAGCCAGTGAGCACACCGGCCATCCCTATATAGGATCCAAACCTGCAGCCTTGGTGCTCCCAGCACCACTGTGCCCCCAGCGCTGCACTCTCCAGAGTGAGCCACGGGTTCGGCCCCAGGCTATTTCTAATTGCACTCCCTCTTTCCACCCCCAAATACCCCATATCTCCTTTCCCTGCTTTATTTTCCTCCACAGCACTTACCCCTAACTACAGACTACATATTTACTTATTTATTGTTTATTTCTCCTATCAGTGGTAAAGCCTGCTTGCAGTGGTTTGCAAGAGCATAGTGCTAAATATTCATTAATTTTGCAAGCTTATTGTTAAATCAGCAATAGTGGGAATACTTACACTGTGGAAATTGACAAATGCTACAAGTAGGGCCTTTTTTTTCTTTTTTTCCCACAGAGATGTGGTTTTCCTGCATACCACTGCTCCTCATTAAATGTAAGCCTTGTGAAAGAAGAGATTTTTGTCTATTTTGTCCACTGCTCTATTCTCACTATAAGAGATAAGCCTTTCACATAGTAATTAAAAATGTTTGTAGGAAAGGTATGGAATGAATGAGTGAGTGAATAAATGAGTGAGTGAGTGAGTGAACGAATAAAGTAATAAACGAATGAAAATTAATCAGTGCCCCTGACGTAAAGGTAAGACCAGTCATGATGCTTTTCTTGGTGCAGTGACTGAGCGATTCACATCCTGGGCCTGGGGAGCTTAGTTGTTAAATGGATTATTTTTTTCCTAGATCCCAATGTAGAAGTGAGTCACGGAACTTGGAGACTAAGACTAGAGTTGCAAGTTTCTCTCTTCTTAACTCCAAACTTTGGCCTTGAACCAATGAAAATTTTTGTATTTAGATTTAGCAAATCAAGCTTCTCATTGCTTAGTCACTGAAATGGAAAAGAACTGAAAATATGTAAACAGAAGTCTGAAAAAAAAAATTGCATGTGCCATGAGGAAGTTAAACCAATTTGGCTTTAGCTTGCTTTCATTTCAGATTTATATTTATAAGTCACCCTAAACAAGAATGATACCTGTGTTTTTTAGCTTGATTGTTTATAATTGCATTACATGCAAGTTCTATTATACAACATTGTTGATTGCTGAGAACTGTATTACCTTGTGTCACGAACTCTTGGATTTCCTTAATGTATCTCCCTTTCTGGAAGGAAACTAGACATTCAGAAATGAAACATATGGCCAGGATTGGAAATAGACTACGTAAAATATAATCAAGACTTTATTTTTGTTATTGTTTTTTCCCCTCAGAATTTCCTCATTGGTTTCTTTCATGCTTTTTGATGTCAGAATGGGTAATTAGATTTCAAACATCATTGTTTGCTTCCCATGACCTTAAGGAAGATGGGATTGCGTCTGGAAGGACTTGAATTTGAGAGGAAAAATATTCTAAGATTAAAGAATTATGAATGATTTAGAAAAAGAAGTTGAATGTGTTTATGTTTTTATTAACTTCTTAGAGTAGAGGCACTTAAGGTGATATGAGGACAATGAAAAGGTTTTTTTGTTTGTTTGTTTTTGCTAAGTAGTACCTACAAGAAATCTGCTAGTGAATGTTGAAGTATAGTTGAAGAAGTAGATTCAAAGATTAAGCCCTATCTGTGATTAAACAAAGTTGGAATTTCTAAGGGCTGTCTTTATTTTATTTTATTTTTCATTAAATTTTTATTTTGTCAATATACAATGTATATGATTATTATGGCCCGTCACCGACACCTCCCTCCCTCCTCCCTCTCTCCCCTCCCCCCCAAGAATGTCCTTTCCGTTTGCTTGTTGTAACAACTTCAAAAAGGTATAGTTGTTATATCTTCTTCCCACCCCCACCCCGGTTTTTTTTTTGTGTGTGTATGTGGGTGAATTAATTTGTTTATTTTTTAGCTCCCACCAATGAGTGAGAACATGTGGAATTTCTTTTTC
>NW_007726333.1:453688-456056 GCF_000696425.1 Galeopterus variegatus | reverse complement strand
GTATGTGGGATCCGAACCCTCGGGCGGGAGCGCTGCCGCGCTTCCCAAGCGGCGCACTATCCAGTGCACCACCGGGCCGGCCCATAAGCAATTTTTTTTTAACCAGTTCATTTAAGTGAGTGCTGTGTACCCACCATAGCCCATTCCATTCCTATGATGGGCAAACGTGTTCTTGACATTTCCTGGGTCAGGTTAAGAGAGGACAGACGTGAACAGGCTCATCATTCTAGACCTTGATCATCCTCAGAATTTACTCCCTGATGGACCATAACATTGCCCTGTGTTCCTGAATCCACGCAAGTGTTCACGGAAGTGGCCCCAAGCAAAGCAGTCCTTAGAACAGGGCTTCATTCTAAAGTTTCTCCATGGGGCTTTCAGCCATTCAGACTCTGAAATAGTCACTTGATAGGTTAAACACAGAAAGACTCATGTTTTCTACTGTGTTTCTTTTCTAGGTAATATATCCTAATTTGAAAAGGAGGAGATGGCAAAAAGAAACCATAGGAACTATCTCCTTTCTTCTCTTCCCCACCCCCTCACATATGCATTCCTCCCTCCTATTCTACTAATAGGTGCCTTTTGAATGGATATATACAAAAGAGGTTGCACTGAACTTTAATGATTTCAGAAATCTTCACCCTCAAGAATGGAACAAGTCATGAGTTAATTTTCTCATTGGTTTAAATCAGAGCAAAAAAGAGTACTCCTGCTGGTAGCAAAGGTTAAATTTACAACAACAGAGAAGTATTATATGCCCTGTGTTCTTGAAAATTATATGGTATGAGTTGCATGCAACTTAGACCTCCTTTTTCAAAAAAATGTTTTCTCTTGTTTCATTATTCGATGTTTTAATCTTTGAGATCCCATGGTGAACTGAGGGCAACAGAATATTGTTTACAATCCTCTTGTTCTAGAAAAAAGCCATCTACCACTTTTGAAAATCCAGGGGCTTATTAGTAGAAACATGACTGTTTCTGTAACACTTATATTAGTCATAGTTCTTCAGAGAAACAACAGGAAATTGGCTTATGTGATTATGGAGGCTGAGAAGTCTCAAGATCTGCAGTTGGCAAGCTGGAGACCTAGGACTGCTAATGGCATAGTCTCAGTCTGAGTCCAGAAGCCTGAGAACCAAGAGAGTTGATGGTCTAAGTGCCAGTTCAGAAGTCAGCAGGCTGGAAACCCAAAAAGAGCTGATGCTTCAGTCCAAGTCAGAAGGATGGAAGAGACCAATGTCCCAGCTCAAGGTAGTTAGGCAGAAGGAGTTCCCTCTTCCTCAGCCTTTTTGTTCTATTCTGGTCATCAGTTGATTGTTTCAGGCCCACCCCAGTGAGGGAGGGCAATCTGCTTTACTCAGCCTACCAATTCAAAAGTTAATCTCATCCAGAACACCCTCCAAGACACACCCAGAAATGGTATGACCGTATGACTGTATGTTGACCATATGTTGGAGCCATCACAGCACTCTCATATTCTTATAGTAAATCATTTTAAGGAAATACAGTAAGAACCACAAAGTCTTTGTGTTGGAGATAAAAATTTGGTTACCTGCTTTGAAATTTTTTTTGCTGTCATTGCTATCTATTTATTCCTTTTTTAAGACCTTGTAAGAAAAGAAAACAATGTGTTGTGATTTACAAATAGAATTTTATAAGTTTTATTAATTTTAATAGAAAGTATAAATAGGAGAACCATTCACTCTTCAAGCTAATGGTAATAGTACATATAATAGCAAATAGCACATATTGGTTAATATTATTTTTATGACAAACATATAAGGATATATAGATATGAGGATATATATAAGGATATGTAAAACTATATATAGTTTTGATTGTTTAAAAAGTGTAGAATTGGGGGCTGGCCCGGTGGCACACTGGTACGGGTGCAACACCGAGGGTTGCGATCCCGTTACTGGTCAGTGAAAAAAGACAAAAAAGGAAAAAAAAAAAAAGTGTAGAATTGGGCTGGCCCGGTGGCACACTGCTACAGTGTGCCGCTTGGGAGTGCGGTGGCGCTCCCGCCGAGGGTTCGGATCCCACATACAGACCGGTTCCCGCTCACTGGCTGAGAGAGGTGCGGGCGCAACACCGAGGGTTGCGATCTGTTGCCGGACATGAAAAAAGACAAAAAGGAAAAAAAAAAGTGTAGAATTGAAATTGAGAGCAGTCAATTGACTGACATAAGGTCTCATGCAGAGCTAATAAGTGACTGAGAAGGAATATGAATTGTCTGCAGGGCCAGCTTCATGAGTGTGGAGCCTGTGTAATTCCACGGGGTCCCATTCTCATTAGGGCCTGTGCCTGGTTTAATGCTCTGCTGTAGCCTTCTTTTTTTTTTTTTTTTTTTTTTTTTTTTTTTTTTTTCC
>NW_007726333.1:407192-453529 GCF_000696425.1 Galeopterus variegatus | reverse complement strand
AATTCCACGGGGTCCCATTCTCATTAGGGCCTGTGCCTGGGTTAATGCTCTGCTGTTGGCGCCTTCTTTTTTTTTTTTTTTTTGTCTTTTGTCTTTTTCCGTGTCCGGCAACGGTTCGCAACCCTCAGTGTTGCCCCCGCACCGGACCGGGACCGGCAACGGGATCACAACCCTCGGCGTTGCCCCCGCGCCTTGCTCAGCCAGTGAGCGGGAACCGGTCTGTATGTGGGATCCGAACCCTCAATGGGAGCGCCACCGCGCTTCTCAAGCGGCGCACTAGCGCAGTGCGCCACCAGGCCAGCCCTGCTGTAGCCTTCTTGAAATTTATAATAAATTCTTAAACAAGAGGTCCTGCATTTTCATTTTGCACTGGGCCTTCCTTGCAAGTTATGTAGCCGGTCATGTCTCTCTGGTATAAGTCTCCTTCTACTCTATAATCATACCTCTTCCCAGAGATGAATTCTCCCTTGCAAAAACAATCCCAGCAAGAATAGTAACTACCTGTTTACTACCAACCCTGGATGAAGTCTACCTGTACTTAGGTAGATATGATACCTGAATTGATCGCTTGTTTGAAACTTACACATGACAAATATCTGAAAGGCCAGCTTTCAGCTTTCTGGGTGGTTAAGTGCCAGATAACAAGAAACAAAATCATTTCAAGTAGTTTACGAACCCCTTTTGGTTTTTCATTTCTTTTAAACATATTATATTCTATTTTTATTTTTACACATGGAGGCATTTCTCTTCTCCACCATGTTCTAATATGTTTCACTTTATTTGGGCTTATCTAAAATGCATTGGTTTTCTGAAAGTGATTGCTACTACTGAGATATTTTATTATTAATAATAAGCATTTACTTATCATTGGGCATGGGATTCAAAGTCATTTTTCTATTAAACCAAATTCTTTACGATCTAAATTAATAGTGTCAGCTTTGAAGTTGGGAAATTGACTGACATAATGATATTTTTGTTTTCTCATTTGTTTCCTTTATCTTAAAGTGTTCAACATTTAATTTTTGAATTTAAGAGCTGAAGAAATGGTGTGGTATGTTTTTGAAATTTACTTCTATCAAACCCTAAAATAAATTTTTGGTTCAAGCCATAGATAACACAGTTACCATCAGTTAATGTTTTGAATCGCGACAGTTTCTTTTCATTAATAATACATATTTCTCCTTTTATTTTAAAATGTCCCCTGTTACCATCACATATTTCCACAGTTTGGGGGAATATTAGAAATCATCTGATCTAACTGCCTTGCTTCATGGGTTAAAAAATTGATGTCTAGAGAGGCATTTGGAACTTGTTCAAGGTTGCACAGTCAAATAGCAATAGAGTAAAGACCAGCACACAAATCCCCTGAATTTGAGGCCAATACTCTTTTATTACATCACCCAAATCTCTTTTGATGCTTAAAGTCACTAAGATTTCTTTTTTAATTTTCTGTCTATGATAAATATTTATATAGCCTTGAACCTCAAGCTAAAGTTTAGCTCACCAAGACCCTATGAATATGAAAATCAGAAATCTGGAGGGAAATGTTAGCTTTTCAGTGAAAGGGCAACAGTGTTTTTGAAATGCTTAATGTCATGTCAGAAAAAAAAAATCTGCCTTCCCAATTAAATTCACCTAATAAACGACAGTGCCTCTGGAGTGTTTTGGTAATTTTATAACCCTGTAATGTATTTTATAAAAACAAATTTCCTAGAAAAAGTTGCCAGTTAGCTCATATCAAATTAAGTACACGGTGAAAATAGTGTAGTTGAATCTGGTGTTGTAATAAGGAATACCAGCAAGGTGGCCCTTTTGAAAGGAACTTTTTTCTCACCAGGGTGCTGGTTTTCTGTTGCTGGGGGAAAAATCTAAAATACGTTTGCAATAAAAGCAAATTGTGAATTCTGTGCAACTAACAGCTGGTCTAATGAGGATCCTTAGAAACATGGCAATTGATTCCAAATTGCTATATTATTGGTATCAGATTATTTTTCTTCTTAAATTTATCCACCTAGGTTATCCTCCAGGGATGTGATATAATTGCGCTGACCAGGCTGCATAAATTGCGATAACCAATTACAAGACTTTTGCAGGATAAGTTGCCTCTGATATGGTTTGAAAACAAGAGTTCTGATTATTTCTTAGGAAAGAACTAGTGTAGAAATCTTTCTAAAAGATGTCTTTTTTTTTCTTTTTTCATGACTGATTTGCCTAACATTTACAGGTTCACTTCTAGCGTGCAAGGGGCCTTTTAATCTTTTCTTTCTGCCCCCCCCCCTTTTTTTTATTGAAATATAATTGATTACACATATTGTGGGTTATAGTCAACTATCAGTATTTGTGTGCAATTTGTGTTGATCAGAACAAGATTTTTATCATATTCATCATTGCAAAACATAATTATTCATTGTGTCCATTACCCATTTAATCTTGTGCAAAAATATTACTCACCTAGAAATAACTTTTTGGTTTCTTATCCTGCTGCCTCAACCGACAGAATAAAAGCAGTCAGTCCTGGTTAGGAAAAGACCACCACAGATATGGAACCTAGAAGTAAGAGTCAAACACTGATCATCCTTTTACACTCCTCACAGTACTAAATCATTTTTCTCAACTACATTTCATCTCTGTTGATCACCCCTAACATGCCACCGCAGCTGTACCATTCCCGTGGTGTTGCCAGTCAGCCACTAGGAGGCATCCTGGGGCAGGCAGACAGCTCCCGGTTTGAACTTTCACTCCTCTACTTGTTGGGTGTCCTGCCAAGTCCTCAACCTCCCTGAGCCTCAGTAACTTCTTCGAAAACTGAGATAATAATATTAGATTAGCTCATGAGTTATTTCCCATATACATGGAGATAATAATACTGTACTAGATTAATTCACAACTTATTTCCCATATATGGATGGATTATTGTATGATACATAAAATGTTAAGGGGATAAGAAAATTCTAGAACTAAGCTTGTCACTTTCAGCAACCTTTATGCCAGAAGAAGTCCAATCTGACAGCTCTATTCCAGTTTTGATAGGAAGATGAAGGACTCACTACAGGTAGCTTTGACTCTGCCCAATGTTTGGAATTCCCATCTGCAGAAAAGTATGTCCATTGGTCCAGATGAATTTCAGTCAACGGGCCATACTCAACTTCGGCAGAATTTCATCCCTACCTAAGTCCTTGATTTTAGCCTGGGCCAAATGTATTTGGTAAGCAGGGATGTTTGTGGTCAATGCATAAAGCCGAATAAGCTGAATTAAAATGTTTTAAAATTTCACACACACACTTCCATTGTCAGTACAGCATTCAAGGTGGAATCGTGTGGAACACATTCTAAGTGCAAAACTGCATGGGAATTTCACCACACACCATGACTTTATATCTGAAAGGATTCAGTGGGGCTCTTGGAAATGTCCATTTATGGACCACACCTTGGTCTCAACTTCTGGTTCACATTCCTGGAAAGTGCGGGCTGCCTAAATACATTGTTATATACATTCAAGATATATACATAGCTATAGGCACCTTGAAACTTGTTTCAAGGTAACAGCAAACATGTTTATATACAGCTCAACTTTCAGGTTATAAAAGTGTCATCAATTAAGACATCTCTTTATAGGAAAGAACTTAGGAATAACCCTAGTGTTTACTTTTTTGGATAGCTGTGAAGATTATGTAAGTAATGTGCATATGTAAATATCATTGAGGCAGGGCATAATATTTATGCAATCAACAACTCCCTTTTGCCCTCATCTTTACATTAGTATACTTAAGCCCATGATGGTGTTTACTTTCTTAAGGTGAGGTGAGGGCTTCTTCCTTATTACAGATAAGACTGAAGAGTAGGGCAACTCTTATTTATTCAGGAGTTGATATTCGCTAGGGACTACAGCATTGGTTGTTAACCAGGGGTAATTTTGTCCCCTCGAGAACATTTGACAATATCTAGAGACGTTTTTATTGTCATTACTAGTATGTACTGAGTAGAAGCCGGGGATGCTGCTAAACATCCAATAATCCACAGGAAAGCCCCCCACAACAAAAAATTACCCAGCCCCAAATTCTACAGTTCTGCAGTTGAGAAACGCTTCACAAACGTAATGGTTCTGATTTAGTACTTATAAGCACTATTTTATGTGTATTCTGGTGTTATCATCATTTCACAGAAGCAGAAATTGTAGCACTGAGAGGTCAAGAAGTTACCCAAGATCCCAGAACTCGTGGGGGGAACATGGGTTTGGTTTAATCTAGAACCTGGGCTCATCATCCAAGGACAAAGCCAAGATAAGAACTTTTTTTTTTTTCTGCTTCCAGCACACATTGCTGCCTTCTTGATTATCAGGTTAAACGACTACAAAACCTGCTTCCTACAGAATGAATGAGTTTTTAAATTTTCTGTAAAGCAAACAAAAGAATTTTCATATTTTGTAACTTTGGATCTAGGGTACCATTGGAATTGTTTTCACTGGAAGTGTGCTAGTGGCAAGATTTGCTGACCTGGCTGATGTCAGAGTACTGATGGAATCTTTCCTTATGGTTCTGTTTGTTTTTCAGTTCCTGCTTGAACTGGTGCTATTCAGTGGTAATCTATCTGTTAAGGGAGATTTATAGTTCTAGTGTTTAGGAGAGAATATTCCCACTCTGGTTTTGCCTTTTGAGGTTTACACACATTATCACTAAAGTCCATTATCATTTTTTATCTGGTGTTAGGGAGGATTTTATCATCTTCTTAGTTAGGTGGCACAGCTCTAGGCCGAAAAAGGATTAGGACTCATCAGAGCTAACACTGCTGACTTCGTTCCACTCTTCTTTCCTGCCAGTCAAAAAGAAATAGGGGATAATAGAAACTTATCAATTGCTATTTGCAAAACTGTTTACTTTCCCTGAGTGTTTTGGTGGCTTGTTGACATGAGCATTGGCCATTTTTTTTTTGTCCATAGAGGATAATTTATTTTAGATGAGGTGATGTTTTCAGCAACCACTGCAGAATGTTCTGAATCGCTCTGAGCTCTATCTGGATAAAAATACATGCTCTCATTTTCTCTGATGGTTGTTTTCCTTTGCTCATGAAAGTTATGACTGGCTTTGATCTTTCCCCAAACCTACTATATGAACCCCTGATAATGTTTGAACAAAATCTAAGTAATATCATAAGCAAGCAAAAATTGCATAGAAATAAAAGAAAGTATGGTCTACCTCTGCCCTTCTAAGTCTCATCCATTAGTTAAATCAATTCTTAGGGCTTGTTCACAGTAAAATTTTTAAGTGAATTTTTATCTAAATGAAAAGGAAAGATGTCCATAAAATGTTGGCATTTTAATATATTCATTAAGAAGCAAAGGAGACCAAGCTCAATTCCTCATCTACATGAAGATGAAAATCGCCAACACAAAGTAAAAAGACAAAATTAAGGAGTGGTGTGGGGGCAGGTGACATTGCTCCAGGCCTCACAATCACGAAGAGCTTCGTTCGCTGACTTCTTTCATACTCCAAATGAGGGCAGGCCACCTGTTACGTAGATATACTAGTAGAACTAAAGGAAGGAGGCATTAGTCACAGTCATATAACTTTTGTCTTATTACTCAACCACACTGCCTACACAGTACACTGTGAATTACTATTTCATCTTGGAATTATCTTGAGAGTAACTCAACTGTACGGTACTGTATTTGAGTGTGCATGATAAAAGCATTACATTTTAATGTTGGTTAGAAGCAAACGTTTTTGAATCCCATCTTGGCATTTCTTCATAAATTAATATATGAAGAACTTCAAATACAGAAGAGGCAATGGCTTCTCTTGATCTCTGAGGGGCCCAGGAGACAAAAGTCAGCCCTGTACTTTACTTAGAGTGAAATCACAGGGGCAGAGAGGAGGGGTTCTGATTATTTATTACTTCATAACAAACCACCCCAAAAAGTAGTTGCTTCAAACAACAACCATTTTATTGTCTTTCACAGTTCCATGGGTTGGCCAGACCCAACTGCGTTGAGTTGATGATCCAGAGGCTGTCACCTAGGGATTTAAGCATTGGTTACCACGTGGCTGGCCTGAGCTCAGCTGGGACAATTGATGGCAGCACGTGTACGCGGCCTGTGCTCCTCACGCATGGCAGCTGGGTTCCACAAAAGAGTGTCCCAAAGGCAAGTGTTTTAAGAGGGAGGAATCAGAAAATGCTTTTCCTCTTAAAGGCCAGACCTGGGACTGATGCAACATCACTTCCACATTCTGTTGTTTAGCAAGCCACAGGAACAGCTGGATGTAGAAGGAAGGGAAATGAACTGCAATTCCCAGTAGAGAGAGTGACACAGAATTTGCAGCCATTTTAAACCTACATGGTCAAGAGGGAAATGATGGATCACCATTATATTATCACCTTAGGCCATAAGATTGTACGGTGTGGGCCTCAAGTTCATTTGCAGTATGACATCAGAGTCTCTAGAACCTTCCTGTCTGAACACTGCAGATGTTCAATAAAAGCTCATTGCTCATGTTTTACATTTGTCAATTCTTCTGATCCTTACAACAACACTGTGAGGTTGATGAAGAAGTGAGGCATAGAGACATGAACAAATTGCCCAGATGGAACAGCTGGTGGTATCAGTCAAGGGTGACCCAAACTCAGAAGGTCTTGTTCCAGGATCCTCTTCTTACCCATATTCAAGTGCCTCTTTCAATTGTGATTCTCCACACACTTTTGCTGTATACACATGGGTGTGTAAATATTTTCTTCTCTTTAGAAGTTGCTCATTCCTTTTGAAAATAATCCCCGTTTTTATAATTTTAGCTTCTCAATATTAGTGCGACATATTTGAGAAACTTGCTTTATAATGTCCCAAATTCTGATGAATAAGGATTCCGTTTAGGAGTGGAGTCTGTATTTTAAATATGCAGGTGGCTTGGAGTTGGACTGAGAGGGCAGTCAACAATAAATGGATGTCCAGAGACTAAAGCTTCTTTTCAAGTTCTCACAGGTGACATGGCTTGTCACTAAAATGTCTCTGCCACTCTCTGCGAGTCTGTTTCTGCATAACTTTACTTGCATGTGGCCCATTCCAGTTGCCACAGCCTCTTCCCACTTGGTAACCTTTCACACTTATTTCTCAAGGTGCAACACCTCATTCTCTAGGTTATTTGTTAGATCGGGTTCTTGAGGGGAAAAAAATCTAACTGTGTCTGCCGTTAGTTTGAGCCAGGCCACTCCACAGATCACCACTTAACCTATGTGTTGCCGGTCCTGAGATCTCATGCCTGCCTGGCTCAGAGAATCACAGCCAGAGGTAAAGCTGGGGCTGGGTTGCCTTGTCCAAAGAGAGTCGTCCCTTTAGCAAGAACTCCAGACTAGCTAATTCTTCGAAGGAGTTCAGTAACTGAAAACTGTAATTGATATACAATTAAAATAGGGTAAAATCAATCAGCTGAGCAGAAAACGTGGGGAAATTGAATGGCTGAGTAGAAGTCATTGTTAAGCATTGGAAGAGATCTCTGGGGTGTGATAACTGCAGCAGTGATGCTGTGTTCCTGGGCATTAGAGAGAAGGGTGTTGAGATGTGAGTGGAGGTGCTGACCGTATCCTGCTAAGTCGTGCTGTGACTGCCATGACTGTATTGTGGTTGGAACTTTGTGTGTGGAGGCAATGGTAGAGAAGAAACATTTCTGCTTAACAAGAGGATGGGGTTCCCATCACTCTGCAGATCTAAGGATGTTGCAAAGCTTCCTTCAAGGTTTTCCTCTCCATACCACCTCATTACTCTGCATTGTTCAAATTAGGATAATTCCAGGTGACCAGGTCTTAGCAAATTACATGTCAAAGAATTCTAATTTAAATTTTTATAGCATAAAATGCTAGATTATACTATATACATAAGCATTTTTTTCTACACTGTAAAGTTATTAGATAATAATATTTATCAATGTTTGTTTAAGAAAAGGGTACAAGTTATGTTCAGTCATTTCTACTGAACCTCCTCCTACTTTTATGTTATGTTGCCATGATCAATAAAAAACAATTTCCCTCAAAATACACTTGTCAAACCTTTCAGTGGTGATAAGTCATGTGGACCATCAAAGTTGAAGCCAGGCTTGACCACATCTGGCTTTGCTGTATTATCTTGGCCAAGGAGCTTCAGAGTGCTCAGCTGTGAAATGAGAGAATAATATTCTTATGGAGGTGTTGTCAGTGTGAAGTAGATAATCTGTACAATTCTTACAGCAAATTATAATATTTTAGTGAATGTGGCTAACTTTAGTATTTTGAATCAGACAACATTAGGAGCAGTTTGACTCAAGGGTGTATGTAGGTGCTAGGGTGAACTGAGTGAAACACCTGGGGTGGAAAATTTGAGGGCATGTCAAAGATTCAGTATTCGAGATAAATAATATTTTAATGCAATATTTAAAAACTCAATGCAAAATAAATCCATGAAAATAAAATATCAACCTTTTAAAGACAGGATTTGACTCTGTCTTACTTATCTGGTTTCCATAAAACTTTATGTACAAAAACAGGCAGCCAGCCCATGAGCAAATTTGTTGATTTAATTTTTTTAAATATTGCATTAAAATATCATTTATCCTGATTACTTAGGTTTTAGTGCCTTAAATTTTGTGCCCTGAGTGGGTGCCTCACATACTGTATTTTACTCTGGGCTCTGGCATATAGTTTTACAAGTTTTTAACTCAGCGGTTCAGAATTCTAGAATTCAAATTCTAGATATGTGGGTACTTTGAAAAGTTTGTGGAAAAACAGGGTTAAAAGATAATATGAATCTTTCCAAGAACTTTTTGAAGTGCCCTCATACAGACAATACCATCATGTTGAACCCTCTAATGGTTACAAATTCTTTCTAACCGCTCTTTTTTTAATGTCAAAGATAGTAGCTTTGCCTTTAATAGCCTGTGACTGAAAAATCATATAGGCACATGTGGAATTGTTGACCTTTTATAGTAACACTAAGCCTTGGCTGCTGTGGCTTGAGGACATGTCATTAAACAGTAAAATTCCCTCTTGCCTAGGGAACCTCAAGTTAGCCTTTGGTTGTTGGTGGTTTAGAGGGTGCATTTGCTTTTCCATTTATGGTCATTTCTTTCACACTCAATGTTTTTCCTGACTTCTTTTGACTATTTTCTGAGGGGCAAATTTTGACCATCCTGAAAACAAGGAACATCTCAGGAAATTGTTTTCTTTGTTGCTTTTAAATATTGATGGGATTCTGGCAGTGGGAATATAATTAAACTCACAGCAGTTATTAAACTCCTTTTTATCCTTTTATTCCTTTACCTAACCTGGCACTGCCTTTCCTTTTTTCCCAGGGTTAAATGGCAGGGAGCCATTTGGCTCAACCAGCTGTACCTTGGCAGGGTTTGCAATGAATCAGATGTCTTTTTCCTCCTCGAAGGCAGAATGTGACTCTTACTCAGACTCACCTCACATTTCAATTTGCAAATGAGCATGTGGTTTCTGTGTCATTCTACTGGCAGCAGTTGATATATCTACCTAAGTGATAGCCCTTGAATGTGTAATTACTACAGCTTTTCAGGGCTTCCCCTCTGCCCTTCCCCCCTGCCCATTCCTGAAACTGCCGTCCCTATAGATCATTTTGTGCATCTTTAAGGTAAAATATTCACCTAGAGATCACAAAGGGGAGAATAACTCCTTTAAGGAACTGAAGAGCAAAATAAAAGGTTCCTAGTCAAACAGTAGGTGAAAGTGGGACCATGACAAAGCTTGAGACCTTGAGATCTAATTGGATTTTTGATTGTCCCCAGAAGGGCATGTGTGATGGTTAATTTTATGTGTCAACTTGACTGAACCACAGGGTGCCCATGTATTTGGCTAGACATTATTCTGGGTGTCTATGAGGTCATTTTTGGCTAGATTAATGTTTGAATCAGTAGACTGAGTAAAGCAGATTGCTTTACTCCCTAATGGGGGTGGCCCTCATTCAGTCAGTGGAAGGCCCAAATAGAACAAAAGTCTGACCCTCCAGCAAGTAAGAAGGAATTCCTCCTTTCTGACTGCCTTGAGCTGAGACATCAGTCTTTTTCAGCCTTCAGACTAGAACAGAAACAGCAGCTCTTCTTGGTTCTGGAGACTCTCAGGTTTTGGACTGGAACTTAGACCACTGGCTCTTCTGATTCTCAGGCCTTTGGACTCAGAAAATACACTATCTGCAGTCCTGGGTCTCCAGCTTGCCAGCTGCGAAATTTTGGGACTTCTCAGCTTCCATAGTCACTGAGCAAATTCCTTATAATAAATCTCTTTGTATATAATATTATACATTAACATATATGTAATATTCATATATAAAGAGATTTGTTATAAGGGTATTAATATATGTAATATGTATTATATATAATAGAAAAGAGAATTATTAATAGGAATTGTCTCATGAATTTCAAATGATAAATAGCATGCTGCATTAATTAGGGGTCACCAGAGACATACAACCAATATGATATAAATATGTCTTTTTATCTTGTATATATTATATATCAGATATGTGATACATATCAGATATCTGTAGAGATGTACATTTGCTCACATAAGCCCTGTGACCTGGGTTTGAACAATAAGATGCACATACTCAGAATTTTAAATGTGGACTTTGTGACAGAGAAGTGGGTCAATGCAGAATTCTTTTTGGTGATGGTTCAAGTGATAGTAGTATCCAGTTTATAAGAGCAGCAGTGGAAATGGTAGCTTTGGAGGCAACCAATGTCTAAATCCAGTGGTGTCAGCCAGTGGTAGAGAGCTAGAGCATGGAAGCTGGGTGTCAGGGGTGGAAGCATCCTCACCCCTGTGGGCAGGGTCCAGAGTCTGATTTTTGCTGTAGAGATTCTGGCCAAGTACCATCCCTTAAAAAGTACCACATTTGGAGGGCGCATACAATCCATATCAGTGGTCGATAGGCTAATGAAGTTTTCTAATTTTGGGACAGACCACAACAATCTTTCTCAAGTGAAAAAATATTCTTGGATAAATAGGTTTAAATAATTTTTAAAAACTCCTAGAGCAGTGCTATCAAATATAAATATAATGCAAGCGATGCATACAATTTTAAATTTTCGACTAGCCATATTAAAAAAGTAAAAATAAATAAATAAATAAATAAAATCGGTGACTTTAATTTTAACAATGTATTTTAACTTTGTATATCCAAAATATTATTCCAAAAATTATTAGTGAGTTATTTTGCATTCTTTTTATGACATTTCCAAAATCCTTGTGTATTTTAAACATAGGTTTGTCCTAGCCACATATCAATTGTTCAGTAGGCACATGGGGCTGGTGGCCACCATCGGAAAGAACAAACGTACAGCGAGGCTGTTTTAATTATAGCGTGCTGGGAGGCAAGGAAGTGAAATCAATCACTTTGCATGAATCCTTGTAATTCACTGGCATGTGCTTTTGTTATTTCTTTTGTCCTCTTCTACATTCGCTGGCTCCTTTGGAAGTCCTCCTCAGTTTACCAACATTCTCTCACCAATGCTGCTTTTTTTATCTCTTCGCTGAAAAGTTTCTATCACATGGGTGATACCTATATTAAAGCTTCCTTTTTAAAAAGTTTTATTTTTTCTTACGGTTATCTTTCTTGGTGATTTAACCTTCACCTTATCCTTCATTTAATGAAGGCAGCATTGAAAAAGCACAATGAACCCCTCTGAGTCAGTCGGCACCCTGCTTTGTGGAATATCCCCTTCCCCCGATAATTAAGAGTTTATAAAAGGAATCAGGAAGTGTCTTTCCGTGATGCTTTAAATATACAATTAGAAACACTAGAAGGTTTTTTATTTTTCTCCCTGTATGGTGATAAACTTTTATCTTTTTTGAGTCACTGGCTGATTTTTGTTTTAAGATAATATTATTTCTACACACTCACTTAACTTCAGTGTGCCAAAAATGAGCTTTGTGTAGTGTTTTCTCATGCAGAAAAATGCTGCCTCTCTATTTATCCAATAGAACATTTTGATTCCATCATGCCTTTTTGGTTTTATACTCATAATTTTAAGAGGTCTATTCTTTTTGTCAGCTGTGAAATGCTATAGAAATATTAGTAATCATAAAATAAGGACAATACAAGTATAGCTAATACTGATATATCCATTAATGTTTATGCTTTTTATTTATCCTCCTCCCTGGCATTTGAAAGAAAACAGGTAATTGTTAAATGAGTGTGTACATGAACCCACTTATTATGTCATAAATCATTAGTCAGCCAACGAGTTTCTTGATAGTGGAAGGCAGGCAAAATCCATTCTCTCCATGATAACAATCCCAATTACATGGTGCAAAATCAGGCTCACCAATTATACAGAGGCTACACAATCCCACATATCTGTGATAAACCAGAAAAAAAGAGTCATTGCAATTACCTTCTGCCATATAAGGCACCACACTTCTATGTCCCGTTGCTGGACAGTACTCAGGATACTGGATGTTTTTAGTTACTGAAAGAAAAATAAACTAAAGCCTGCAGTATGTCTCAAAATTTTTCATATGGACTCATGCAGAAAATATTTGATACATTGCCTCAGTGATACTGCATCAAGGATGATGCTGTACACCAGACCTTCCCTGGTGGTGACAGGGCTGAAGGCTCAATACCTGGACACCTGTAGCCTATTTATAGTGCCCCAGTGGCTAGAAACTCTGGCCTATAAAGTGTAGGTGATTTTTCCTATTGTAAGAAAAACTAAAATAAATGTGTTAGTAGTGGCAGGAACTACTCTTTTGGGAGATAGCTCAGAATATTGCTTCTTTGATGGGAAATTGCAAGGGCAACTCTATTTTAGGAATTCCTGGCTTATCCCCAAGGAGAAGAGGCTTATAAAAAAGGGCTCTTATCATTGTCAACCTCACATCTTGCACAGTTAGCCAGATGACTAGATGGCAAGTTTTCCTAAGTGATCAAAAGGTAAAGGTACCACTACACACAAAGGAAATAACTGTTTGGCCATGAAATAGCACATCCTAGAAGATGGAAACAATATGTAAAAGTATTGTAAACCAAGAGAGCGTGGAACTGAAGAGCTCTACATTTGACACATCTGCCTGGATTGAAATCAGACTTTCTGATTGATAACTCATGCAGAAAGAAGCCACTCTCAGTCTCTTCTGGACAGATTTTTCCCTCTTCAGACTGATGGATGTCAGGGCTCAACTTTGTAATTAAGCCACCAGATGAGTTGCAAAGTTTAATACTTGGCAAAGAGAAATACGGTATGAAAGCTGCATATGGCATGTTAATGCTCTTGTTCTAAAATACTTAATTTCCAGATTTAAAGTTGCATTTGGGCCCTCTGAAGAAATCTAAATATACTTTTCTAGGGAACTAAAATATCCCTAAGAGGTACCAAAAGGCTGTCATAGGGTCAAAGGGTGTCATAGGCTATCAAAGGGTGCCATAGGGCTGACGTAGAAGGTAAAAGTTAATATTTATTGAGTATTTGCTCTATGCAAGACAGTGTTTGACATTGATTACTTTGTCTACCCCCTACAACATCCACATGAAATAGATAAATTATTTTCCTTAATTAAGGATGAGACTCAAAAGAGGTGTAGAAACCTGCCCAAGGATCCATTTAAAGTAAGTGATAGAGCCACGATTTGAACCCAGGACCCTTTGTTATAATATAAGTCCCTTTTAACAGCTGTCATACTGTTTCCCAAGAGAAAGAGCTTCCCAGCATTACCACCTTTAAATATTACACTGGGCAAAGAAATGGGAAAGGAGGACAGGTACGGGATTATTAGTTGGTCTACATAAACCATTAAATTTCTTTTCAACCCTCAGTTTCTGTAATCTGTATGTTTTTATCTCATGTACTGGAGTTTTTTATTACAATTATAAAAAGAAAAAATGAATCTCTTTATTTTAAATATTTTGTATTTATTATACTTAAATAAATATTTAGATATTTTCAAAGTAATCCACCAGCTTTTTAAATTAATGTTACTACCTGCAAGGCCATTTGTTTTCTTTATTGTCTGTTAATGCTGCTCCCTTTTTAAAGCTATGAAAATTCTTTGCTCTGATACTTAACATTTTGTTGAATTTCAGTGTTATATAGTTTACTATTCTCTAAAAAATAAACATTAGTGCATAGTGCTGTTGCAGCCAAGACAACCAAACAGATGTTTAGTACCACCAGGAACCATCCTGTGAGCAAATATGATGTAGGTAACACTTTCTCTGATCAGCACCAAGATTATTTCAGGTAGTTAGAGTCATTGTGTCTAAAGAAAGTTGAACACATCCTTAATAAGTCCCAGGATAGAAAAATCTTCCTTTAACTTAGTATTTGAACAGATGAGAGCTTTATATCATGATTTATATGTTTATATTCATAAACTTTGTACAGTCCTAGTAGATTATGAAGAAACAATAGGTGGTTACATGAATCTACAGGTTGTATATTACAGAGGCCAAAATGTTTCTGGCTGCCAATGTCAGAAAACAAACCTAGCTGGATTGAGTTAATTTGTCGAACGTAATTTGGGACTGACATGAAAATGTCAAGTTACTTAAGTGTAGTATAGAGGACAAAAGGTTACCCTGTGAATGAAAAAGTCAATATGGTAATAGTATGATATTTAGCTTTGGAATCAAGCACACATGACTGGGTTCAAATCCTTGTTTCCAACACTTATGTGTCCTGAGAGCTTGGACAATTAGCTTAATCTCTGTTAGCAAGTACTGTCTCATAATGTGATCATGCCAATTAAACATACCTGGCATATTGTAGAGCCTGTATAAATGGTGCTCTTCTTTCAATGTCAAATGTGTTGGAGAATCATGGAGGGCAAAGGCCATATTTAAGTCAAATGTACATTTTTGGCCATGGATAACAGTCTTCTCTCCTGTGTCTTTGCCGTTTCACTTCTAGGTCTGTGTAACTTCAGCAGTGTTTTGGGAAATAAATGAGGAGCAGGGGGCCCTTCTTTATGCTGTAGAAAATGGCAAACACAGGACTTTCTTATTCTTGGTTTTCTTTTTGAGAAATAATTAAGAGAAAAAAATCACAAAGAACTCAATGACTTGTAACAACATTTATGAGTAAACACTTTGATTTTGATTTTGAAGACTTCCAAAAGGGTGAAAGAAGGGTAATAAGTCTTTCATAGGTTTTGGGAAATTTGCCTTCATTAAATAGAGGGCATTTGGAAATATTTATTTTTGTGCCATTCATCCATCATTCTTTAGAATGGTGCTGAATTTCTTACACTTTATTACACCTAGAGATGACAGTGGAATTATAGGAAGCCTTTTTTTCTTTTTGCCCTTAGAGGTGCTACTTCTGCTTGAAAGAAGTTTTTCCATCTGCATTTTCAAACAACTCCAGACAAATATCACTAGTCAAGTAAATCGGGAGATAGTCATTACTAAAATTTATCCACAAAAGGATCTCCAAACCGTGAATTTAGTTCCTTCTCTTATACACACAGGCTATTTGAAAAATGTAAACCATGCAGGCTTAAGAATTGGACTAAAACCATATCGGAAATTTGATCCGTAGACATGTACATATATTCAGGAAATGAAGTACTTGGCAACCTTTTGCTAGGATCTAAATATTTGTCCCTTGTAGACAGCAGTTTCCTGCACTTGTGTCTCATCCTGCTTCTCTGGCCATGTGTTTTGACATTAGGTAACCTTGCTCCCATAAAACGTATCCTATCCAGGAAGATGAGGAGGCTCCCTCTGTGTTCTCGCACAGGGAGAGTGGATGTGAAAGCCACTTGGGCTTCACCTCATATAACGTCTTCATGAGCTGTGGGGAGATGTGGCAAGTTCCACCGTGAGCTCGGTGTACTAGAAAGAAAACTGCACAATGGGACCTGGAAAGACCAAATAGTTTTCTCATCTGGCAGTGGGGCTGTCTTGAAGACAGTGTAGCAAATGGTGTTTTGTAATCCACCTGCTGTTTGTTCCTTTCTCTGTTTAAGACCCTTGGAGTGCCCCTTCGATCAGAATGCCACTCCTGTGTCCTCTTCCCTGTGCAGTGATCCTATGTCTCTGCTGCTCCAGTTAGGCGCTCTCGAATTGTCTTAATGACGCTAAGTGCCCTGGTGGGTAGGCGCAGCAGCGTGCCGCAACTGCAGGCCCCCTGCCTGCTGCTAGTGAACTCAACCAATGAAATCAATTTGGTGTCAACAGCTGTTCCTCTCCACGCTTGTTCAAGAGCTTATAGATCATTCCTCCTCTCTTTCTGGGGGAAGTAAACCCTGCCCCAGGTGCAGAAGGACTGTGTAGATCCGCTAAAATTTCCAACTCTTTCTTCTCCATATCATACGGTCTTCCCGTACTAAGTCATTTAACCAGCAGATGGTACCCAGGCAGGATGATGGCAGAGCGAACTGATGAGGCTTGACCCACTGGAGATGGATGGTTTTAGTTGGAAGTCTGCTTCTAACCGAACTCACTGAGAAAGAAAAAAACAATTTGATTGTCTCGAAGACTCAGTTCCCCAGACAGAAAAAGATGTTTTGAAAAGGAGCCTATTGTGTTAATACTGGTTTCTTGGTGAAAAGTTAAGCATTATGCTGGCTATTTTTTAAAAAGTGGGACCCTTTCATGTTTATATATTCCCATGGAAGTGTTTCATTTCAGCACATGCAACAATAGATTCACACTTTGGTAACATATTTTGAATAAAATGTGCCAAGAAATAAATGTACCGGACACGTTCAGATGGGTTTTTCACATAATCCTCGCTGCAGATAGTAAAACAAATAAGATAATCTACATTAAGCAAACAAGAAAATTAACGTTTTGGATTTTTAAAAGATTTTAACTTTTTTATTATAAATATTTATTTAATGGCAACATGTTTATTTCTTAAACTGTTTTGGTGAATAGCAAGTACACAAATTTTCTTAGTGTTTTTCAGCCCTTTAAAGTGCAGTATGGTAGTTTTACAAGTTGATTTTGAATACTGAATAATTGAATTTAAAAGGGTTTAATCAACTTCTTTAAGGGTAATGATAAAAAAGAAATTATATATGTTTAATTAAACAAGGACATGAAACTTAAAGAAAAGTTACTGAATGTTAAAGTCATGTTTCTACCCACTGCCTTTGGAATATTTACTGTGTGTGTGTATGTGTTCATGTGCAGAAGTGATGAATAGTAGCAGGGCGAGGTGGAGAGGGAGAAAAAGTTTCCTCTAACACTGCTGCATCATCCCTGTCTATATCTGATGATACCCTCTACTTTAGATAACAATTAGCAGTTTCTCAATTGTCCTAAAGTTATAACTTTGATCCCTTTCCTGTCATTCTTTTCTTCTGACTGGAAGCAAAATAACTTATATTTTTCCTTCAGCCATAATAGAACAAACCCTTCACCCATATGATGTTCTTGAATAGTTTATGACTGTATTTTATGACAATGGGACAGTGCAAAGAAGCTGATTGGGGACAGTTCTGCTCCTAAATGAAGGACGTGGATTTAAAATCCATTAGTGCATTGTGGCTGGAGAAAACATTGCTTCTGGGGCAAAAAATAACAGTATCAGTGAAATAAAATAAAAATATAACATGGAGTATAATATTTAGTTTTGATTCGGAATTAGCTTATTGCACTATACTTAAAAAGAGTATGTCATTGTCTGATACTAGTAGCTATAAATGATATGTAATGAAATTGGCAGTATTTCTTTTATCATTCATAATACTATGAAATGCTCCCATATGTGGGTTTTACCAGGTTAAACTTTCTATGAAACATTTATTATTCAAGGGACCAGGCTGATTAAATAAGAGAGAGAGTTAGGGAGAGAAAGAGAATTATTCAGAAAATACTTCAGAAAAATGTCAATAGAGCCTCAGGGGAAAAAAAAAAGGAAGAAAAAAGCACAGGACTTAAAACTATCTGTTAATATTTTAAGCAACATTGTGTTGAAAACCAGACATCTAAAATGATCCCAAGGGTTAGGACATTTAACTCATGGGCAAATGCAGTGACATAGCTGGAGGGAACTCACATCCAGTTTCTTTTCTGAGAAATGGCTGTGGTAGGGAGTTGAACAGGAATGTGTAGTGTTTCCACATTCTCCCATGCTGATTCAGATGTGCGTGTAGACCCTCCTGTCCATGTGATGAGGGTTCTTTGTTAAGTGTAGGTGGAAGGAGAGGAAGAGTGGGGAGTGCAGGAGAAAGGTTGAGACAGGTGGGAAATAAGGAGGCACAACCCTGTGTGTGTTAGGTGGAGCTGTTACTGACTAGGTGGCTTACTCTATGAGGCAAGTTTTGAAATCTAGGCTTTTTAGAGATTAAAAACTTGAAAAGAGATATTTTTGAAATGTAATTCTGATTCAGATCATGGCTAGACAGTTGGCTAAATGGTGTGAGAAGTGTTAAGATTGTTCCTAATCTAAAATTATCACTACGATATGCCATTCCATACTGAAGGGTGCATTTCTTTGGATCTTAGAGAGCTTTTTGTTGCTAATGTTATTTGTTTGTCTGGGTTTTTGTTTTCTATTTCTTAACAACTACAATCTTTTGAAGTTGTTACAACAAGCAAAGGGAAAGGACATTCTTGGGTGGAAGGGGGTAGAGGGAGGAGGGAGGGAGGTTTCGGTGATGGGCCATAATAACCAACTACATTGTATATTGACAAAATAAAAAAAAATAAAATAAAATAAAAATAAATAAATAAATAAAATAAAATCTTTGAGTTCCCTGTATAAACACAAACAAAAATGAGAAGAGTAGTAACTTAAGCCCTTGTAAGAAAACACCTTCTCCTATAAATGTTTTCTCTTTTATTAATACTTGTTTCATTACTCGAAAGTTGTATTGCTCACATTGTTAAGAGAATGAATGTTCATTATAGAAAACTTGGGACATAGGAATAAAGAAAATATACTCAATGTTCTACAAACTAAAAATCTCCAGTGTCAACTTTTGGTGTATTTCTTTCATTTTGTATATCTTTGCTGAGTTTTGTTTCTTTAGTTTGATATCCAGAAGGCCCGAACCCTTCCACAAAGGGACTTTTGGCAGAGACAGAGTGGTAGAGATGTGTGATCAAAGTATGAATGTCGGGCAGACTTGTTTGTGAATCTTTACTATGACGTGTCGTAGCAGCGTGACCAGGAGCAAATTACTTGAACTTTCTGAGCCTCAGTTTCTTTATTTGGAAAAGGGGATAACAATACCTATTTTTCAGGGCTTTGTGAAGACTTCAGCTAAAGTGTGTGTAATGCCCGTCAAGGAGCCGGGCTCCTACAGCACACTGCCCCATCACAGACAGCTCTTGTCTGAGCATCATATCCCATCTTCCTGTTTTCCTTCTCCAGTAATCAGTAGGACACTGTAAATGTTGAACAAATGTGGTGAAAGCAAGAATGGTGGATAGGCCAAAGGGGATGAACAGGAGGGTGCTGGAGGGAGGAATTCTGAAGAGAGGCAAAATAGCCCTTGCTGGGTTTGTAGTCTTGACCAGGTGGTCTTTGTTTTCTCCTCCTCAACACTGTGGGATAAATAGTACAGTTAATATTTCAGGCTTAACTTTTCTGTCATCTGCAACATAAGTTATGCTTTCAAGGAGGTGTGTAATGAGCTATGAAAATAAAAAGCTCTGAGTTGGAGTCATTTTGGGGGAATGTTGGAATGAATAGTGTAACTTTCTCTAAACCTGTTTAGCAGCTCTTGGTAATAATATTCCAAATACATAAATTATATGATTACAAAAATCAGCTTTATGTCCTTGTAATGTCTGTTAACATTTTTATTAATATCAAAATGTGTACATTTTAGGGATTTAGTTTAAAATATATCAAACTGGGTGATTTTATTCTTGACATTTACAACATCCTTTCAGGATTTAACAAACCCAGTATTATGGTCCTACATCTACACTACATGATACCTTTCTACAATTTTTATTTGGCTTTTAAATATCTACAATTTTTAATTGCTTGGGCAGAAAAACCTTAAATATGAAAATAGACTAATTATTCCAACAATGTGAAGATTAAATTAGCATTCTGAATTGTCATGAAGAACAATAGTTAACATTCTTTGAGTACTCCTTGAATGGTAGATATAAAGAGTCTAACTTAGTTATTAGAACAATTTTATAAAATGGCATTATGACTGTTTTCATCTAACAAATGAGACACTTAGAAGTTAGCCGACTTACCAAGGTTACACAGTTGGCGTGATAAATAGTTCAGGCAATCTGACCTCAGAGCTTATGTCCTTGTCAGTACGCTAAGAACTTTGAATATAAAGATGGACCGTTGTACCCATTTTACAGATAAGTAAAAGGAGGGTTAGAGAAATGAGGTCATCTGCTTAATTCCTGCTATTTTTATTGGTGCCACTCACCATTCTGTTGCCTTAACTTGTGCCCTTGCTGCTTCTGATGCTCCTGTTGGGAGCTCTCCCCTCGGTTAAGCCAGCGTCACATACACCTCGTTGCCCATTTGTTCTCAGTTGCATTAACCTTGTCCTTCTTCTAAGTGGTAATAGACACCCCTTGAGATGGGAGGGTTGTCTACTAACAGGACTTACAACTAATTCTTTTATGAGGTCACGCAGGCTAGAAGAGAGGAAGTATTAATCACAATTTATCTAACAGCCACTTCTCTTGAAAAATTTGAAACAAGGCTCCAGGAAATTACATCAGAAGACACATGAATGGCATCAGCCAAGGCTACACAAAAATTCTTTCCCAGCACAAACTACCAAACCAAAATTATCCCAAGAGAAATTGCTCTTCTCTATGTTTAGTCCTAATTCTATTTCAGGACCTGACATTTTACTTAGTAGGTCTTTTGAGTTTGTGAGAAATTAGATTATCAATGGCCTAACCTGGCATGCTAGAGCTTTCAGTGTGTGTGTGTGTGTGTGTGTGTGTGTGTGTGTGTGTGTGCGCGTGCACATGCTTATGCATGCGCAAAAACATGCACCATGTGGATTTTGCTGTCCTCAGAGTTTATTAAGAATCATTTTTTCAAGTATTGGTGTCAAATGAGATCAGAAAATGATTGCATTTTGTATAAGGTGAGCTAAACCTTTAAAAAATTAATGAAAAGCCCTACACTTATGAGTTAGCTTTCCATCTTAAGTATTTAGGTGTATTTAATGGTAGAAGAATTAAATGATTCTAAAAAAATTGGCTTTCTAATCAAATAATTCAATTTATAGCTAAGTTCTTTGAAATAAATCGTTTTATCACGGTGAAAATTAGGATGAAAACTAACAGTCATATACAGTAATCCTCTCTTTGCTTTGGTAATAGCAGTATTTTATCAACTACTTTGAAGTGGAACATAGCACCTAACAATTACATGTTTTTGAAGTACCAGCCAAATATAATTGAAACTTCTGGATCCTGATCAGAAACAATTAGATTTCTCTCAAAATCACTCTTTGTAAAAGGTCCAAAGTGGTGTCATGGTTTGTCTATACAGAGATCTAGGTTTGAATCCTGTCACAACCAGTTTCAAACTATGCCACCCAGGACACAATGCTTAACTTTGTTCTACATAAAATGGGGATAAAATATCTACTTTATAGGATGCTTCCAGGGAAACAGGAGATAATGCACAGTGCCAGGCAGATGCCGGCTCACAGGAATCTGTGATGATGTAAGGAGGTGGGGACGACAGATGGTTTTTCCTGCACTAAGGAAGGTCATGTCAATTTTCTGCCCTTGTAACCATGACCCACATGTCTCTGTCCTGATCAGTTCTTTGGCCATGGCTTTGAAGAAGATCAACACTCTCAGAATTCAAAGAACAACTTTCAGAAAGGATCTGACTCTTAGAATTCATGTTTCCAATGACGAACACTTCACGAAAACATAGTTAGCAAATGGTACAAGAGTAGTTCTGTTTTTCAGATCTTCGAACGTAATGCCACTTGGAAGAAACTAGTAAACTTGGCTCCAGTTTTCTCATTGAGAATTGTACCTACATTGTTTTCCAGACCTCACCCCTTCACCAACCTTTTCTTAAATAGTGTACTACTATTTACTTACTATGTTCCTGAACATATTTTTACTTTTAACCCTAATTTAAGTAATTTTATTTCTATATATTTATATCACAAACAGAAAATATCAATTGCCATAATAGATGTTTAAAAAAATAAATACATAATTTTTTAAAAAGATCTGTTCATGTCTCACCCAAAGTCAACTCACAGATTCCAAAGTGGCATTTATAAGCTCAACCACAGGATCTTAATTCACTACTTTAGAAGCATAAAGTTGATCACAAAACTTCTCACCTAAATCTAGTGGTTCTGCTATCTTTTAACTGGAGGAGACCTTAAGGCCTTTTAGTTATTCAGCTCCACTGTTTTAAAGATGAAAAATATGATGTATAAAGAGTTTAATAACCTGGCAAGGGACACACAGCTTGCTGGAGGCAGCATGTAATATGCCGCTATGGAGAATGTGTAAGAGAAAATTAGTTATCAGGTATTTCAGGGTAAAATACACCACTTCTGTCATTAAGGTCATAGTATGATAAAGCACACCAGAGAATTGTAGGGGCTTAGCTAAGAACTGTGAATCATAATAGGACTGACTCTTCCATACATCATAATTAAGTATGAGTTAATGGGATGGACATACTTCGTAACTCATTGTTCCTTCATTTTCCTCTGTGCCATTTCTGGTTTGTGGTTGTCTCAAACTGACAACTCTTTTTATATTTAATCAAATTATACTTGTACTTAGTATCCTCATCATGGTCATGAAAAATAGAGCTGCTCGAGTGCACATGGCCCCAAATATAATAATTCTCTGGTATCTCTTGGTTGGATGAGATTTGGAAAATATTAGTCATTGATTTTTCTATCTTCCTTTCAAAGGCATCCTCACATGTTCTTAGGTTAGGAACATAACAAATACCTGTGGGAAAAACATGTTTTACATGAGCCTTTCTCCCCCAAAAGAAAACAATTAAGTTTGCCTTTCTGTCTTCCTTACCCTTCACAGGTTCTGTGACTATGTATGGTTTTAACTCCTCTAAGCTTTCCTTATGTTGGCCTCCTGGCAACTATAGGGAAGATAGAAGAGCAGGAGGAAACACAATTAATTTGTTCATGATATATTCTTTGAATAATTTAGTGTACCTGAGCAAGAATCTGACAGCTTCTCCAATTCTTTTTTTAGGCTCAAGATTCTAGAGCTTTGGGTAGAAATGCAGAGCTCAGGAGTCATAGATATATCAAAACTACACAGGGAACATCCTCTTCCCTTCTGTTCCCCAACTCTTAGGCTGAATCATATGATTCTATCATGTTTGTAGATTAAAATGGTCAAATATCAGCAATTTTATGTAATTTAACCTATAGGAAAAAGAAAACACTAATCACATCCCTGTAGCTAAGATCTGTCAACGTGGGACTAGCAACAAGTAGACACTGGTTGTCTAACATATGGACCTAACTGCAGACGTCATATCTAGTTCTTAAAAGCCCTATCATCCGATAAATATTAAGTTACATACTAGAATTAGCAAAGATGAGATCCAAGCCAGTCAGCTGTCTCTGGACTGGATAAATGTAGTGAAGGGATGAAAAAAATAAAAAAGCCAATAGCTCATATGGTAAATGAGGTTGTTCAACACGTTGAAGTGCAACTTTGAAGTGTGTGGCCAAGCTGCAGCCTCATAGAAAACAAGGGTAGAGGGCTACTGAATCTGGCAGACATATTTACTAATGCAGGAATCATTTTAAGGAACACTACTGTGTTATCTGTGAGACTGAGAGGAAGAAGCCAAGTATCAGGATCCCGTTACACCAGCATCATAACCCAAGGGAAAATTTTCATGCATACATTATAGGAAAGACTTTTGTCTGGGGTCACAGAGACACATAGCAGAACTTGCTTTCTGTTGTTCTGGGGGTAAAAGTAACATTTTTCAGTATTCAAATATGTTTTAAGTATTTCTGATAAAGAGAAGTGTTTTTTAATCTAAAAAGAAACCGTAGCAGTTTAATTATAAAAATTCTACTATTTTCACAAACTTTTCCATTTGACCCAATTTATCACACTGTTCTCCTATTTCTATCTTTTAGATGCATTTACATAATTTGGTCTTAAAGTTTCATGAGAAATAATGTACTTGTAAATCGAAATAGTCACAGGTATATAGCACAGGTGTATTATACTTATATCAGCGACAGTCACCGATTCTCAAGGAAGTGAAGGGAGAGGGAGAGGATGAGCAGTAAACTCCGAGGAATCTTATGTAAAAGAATAGAAGTGAAACAAAACAAGATTTTAGTGGTAACCATGGCAACCTCTATGGATAAGGAAGAACATGAAGGTTTCTGGTCATTATTATCATCGAATTTCAACATTTATTGACTACCCACACGGGATTGGGGACTAATCAATTTTTTTTCTCAGGAGGAACGAATAAAAGGAGATGAGGTTTCCCTAAAGGGAAACCAGAAAGTCTACGAACTAATGAAGTTGGGACTGTCAGAGGACAAAGAAATGCTAAGTTCTCTCTGTTGTGCAGTGAAGAAATTTTTAAAACTTAAAGATTATGTCATATAAGGGACAGTGCAGTGACATTTACACCAGAGACGTCTGACAGGTAAAAAGATATATGATAAAATCAGTGATGTGGCATAAAAGAAGCCGAAGGTTAGATTTAAGATTAATCGTGTTATGTTCAGAGAGAGAGCTGATCTTTTTGTAGAATCCCTGGGACAAGATTTGTTTTCTGTAGAAGCATAATTGAATCTCTGCCCTATCAAAAAACAGGAAGGAAGGAAGGAAGGAAGGAAGGAAGGAAGGAAGGAAGGAAGGAAGGGGAAGGGAAGGAAAGGAAGGGAAGGAAGGGGAAAAGAAGAAATGCTTAGATAGGCTAAATTCTGAGCTGAACTCATTTCTTCTTCATACCCAGGTAGAAAAGCAAAAGTGTTACAAAAGTACAGCAGAATAAAAGAAAATGCAAAGTCTCTTCTGCCCTCCTGGGATAAAAAGAGCCACGTTTGGGAGGTGGGCAGAGCGGGGAATGATGTAGCAGTTTTATGTCTGGCATTGGCTTGGGTTGTTTGCCAAGCGAAAACTATTGGAATTATCAGCACTGCCTGAAAGGAACCCCTTGTCTTAATCAGGATTTCTCAAACAAATTACCTGGAGGTTGGCTTAAAATGAGGACTTTAATTCAGTAGAACCTTGTGCATCCACCAAAATTTGATCCCAGATGCCTCATTTCTAACAAATTCAGTGGGTACCCAATACCTTAAATTGAAAAGCTCAGCCTTGGTTGCAAAATAGATCACCTGGGGAGCTTTAAAATATCCTGCTGCCCAGGCCACATCCCCAGACCAGTGAAATTAGCACATCCAGAGGTGCCATCCAAGGGTTAAAACATAGCAGCCTTAGGTCAAACGCAAATCACAGATAAATTGATTTGGCTTGCAAAGGGTTTTACAATTTTTCCGACACTTTAAAAAATGTGGGGAGACCTCACATAGAACTCATATTTCCAGGTCTTTGTTGAAAAAGCAGTCTTTCCACCTGCTGCCATCTGTCACTGTCATGCACTCTGTATCTCTTAGATGGGGCAGGCACACAGTCTCCAGGCCACCCCTGCTGGGCCAGCCACTTTCCCCATATCTGTTGTCTGCCTGTCTCCGGCAGGCATTTGCTTTTGTGCCCCTGTCTACAGAGTCTTGTTATAAGACTCTTGAACGAATGGTTTGTAATGAGATTCCTCCTTTTCTTCAAGTCCTTGACTCACTCAGGGCAGGTATTTGACAGTTAGTTTGGTTGTGTTCCTCATTCGTTTTAGGATCCCCATTGAAACACTGATATGACATAGTACTTGTGTAGGAGTAAGAAGCTGATCTGGTTCTGCCACTGCTGTTATGCTGCTATTGAGCAAGTCACTTGACTTCTCCAAATCTTAGTTTTCCTCGTCTGTGAAGTCACACAATTTGGAGACCGGACCGAACGTCCTTTGAGGATGCTAAAATAGCATTGGCCACCCTTACTCATTCACTCCACAAATTCTTACTGTTTGCTGCCTCTGGGCCAGGCGCTCCAGAAAGGAGAACAGGATATAAAAGGTCGAGTTTAATTCATCTACCCACCAGGACTCTGAGAGCTTGAAAAGTTCTCATGAAGGGAAGTTTAGGAACTGGATGGCCATACACATCCATTTGCCCAAACAGCCTGGGCTGTGCTTCATGTTTTGGCATGATAATTAACTGCACTAGTTTGACTTGCAAACGTGTTGCAGTTTGGGTAAGAAATCATTTGGTCTCTGTGGTTAGGGAAGGATTGCACTGTGAGGTTTCTGTAGGGAAGGAAGTCCATGGGACGCCCCAGTTGAAGTGAATCCTGGACATTTAGCATGATGGAAGCACAGAATGGAGAAAAGCTGTTGCCAGCACTGCTATTCACGTGCTTTAGCTGGCCAGTTTCTGGCCCCATCCACTCTGCTCTCCAGCATCTCAGAGAAGTCCTCCTGAGCATGCCCCAGCCTCTGGATAGCTCTGGCAGGAAGGGCAATGAATTTGGCCGCATATGGGGGACTCCTTGCACATTCTGTCAGCTCCAACTTCAGCAGCCCCAACAGCACCAGTTACAGGAATTATTTTCCGTTTCTAGTCCCTTGTTTACATCCTTTTTCATCTTGAATCTTATATGTTTCCAGGCATCTGTCTGAGATTCTACTGCTGAAATTCCGCTGTCCTTTTCAAAATTTTTTTTAAACCCTGTGACCTGGCATTTTGGAGGGCCACACACACACACCTGCTGCTGCCATCTAGTGGATGTGTTATAATGTCATGATTGCTTTATCTTTGATCAAAACTGGGCTAGGTTAGAATTTACTTGGAGGAATTATTTAGGAACTGCTTCCTGTTTGATGGATGGTGATTGGAAAGTGAAGATTTCTTTTTACGAAGCTTCAAATACCAAATCCCTTCTGAAATAATTTTTTTCTGAAAAAGGATTTTGGAAGCTAACCATAAAAACATCAATGCACCAGTTTCTTATGCATATAAGCTGAACAATATTGGCTTGAAGAGTGAATAAACCAAGGATCACACAGAAGAAAGAAAAACTGTTCATACCCTTATTCAAGCAGAGGTGTATTTCTCTTGTCAAATAAAGTATGTGACATCTTGCTTCTTTCCACATGAGGAAGAGATTTTCCAAAGTGACACCAGTTTGATCAGCATACTTAGTATGTCTGGCTCTCTAGCCTGGACTACAGTAGTTATATAATCTCTATCTCTTCATAATAACTTCAGAGTTTCAAATTGAGAATGTAAATTCTATTCTTCTTCTTGCAATTGTCTATTCAAAAATAACAACAACCTATCTTCTTTCTAATAATGTTGAACAAGAGATATTTGCTTTCTTCATCTCTCTTTGTCTTTCTTGTTCCTTTCTTTTCCAAAAATAGGCAACTATCTCATCTCCTTTTCCCTATTTCTGGTTCATTCTGATGATTTTTATCTCCAGATTTCTTCCCACAAAACCTTCTGTTCAACATGAATCCTCCCAGTGGTTCTCATCTACTTAAGTAATTCAAATGGACCAAATTTATTCTTTAATTTTTGAGAAAAATGTTCATTTTAACAGTCTCAATATATTGATATACCTTCATAATTATTAATAATGAATAACATAAATATACGAATGTCTATATTGTAATGGCTATAGCAGTATTAGTTCTATCCTCTTGAGGATTTCTCTGGAAAGCTAAGAAGAATATTTTAGGACATAGTTCCCATGGATCACTGAAATATTCTATATTCTGTAATTAGTTTTTATTTACAATATGTTGGCCAAAAGCAGATTCTAGAAATAAATCAACTGTAGTTTTATTCAGGGCAAAAAATAGGTCATAAATTGAACTCCAGTCATCATATTAAATTATACCATCATATTATGTTTGCTACACTTAGAGCTGTGTCATTTTTGGTATTTCCATATTGCATTCGTCTTGAGCCCATGCTTTCCAAAAATATTACAAAGACTCTTCTGCTGTTTTGGGTACCATTATGGTACCTAAATTGAAATACCAAATTGCAGATATTTGAGAGCATGGCATTTTATTTTTGGAAAATACCTTAGATGAAACATAGTCTGTCTCCTCTTTATTTTATCATTGAAGAGTATGAAGTACAAAGAAGCAAACGATTTACTAGAGGTCACAGAGCTATATCTAAACAAGAGTTGAGTCCAGGGTTTTTCTTTTGACCATTCTAGAGTGTCATTCATTTCATTTATATACACACATACATGCATATATATATATATATATATATGTATGTATTCATGTTATATTTTTCTATACCTATTTTTCAAATAATTTTTATCTTATTTATGAATTACAGATCTTTCAAACACTGTACCTTTTGTAATATTTTCCCAGGGAGAATTTTTATTTTTTATTTATTAAGGATATTCATGAGATACAAAGCTAATTGTCACCCCTCCTGCCCATGATGTGAGAGCCAAATTCATACTGGGGGCACACCCATGACCAGAAATTACTATTGTACCCCTTGTCCCCCCCAATTACCCCCAACCTCCACCCCCTCCCCCTCTTCCCCCACTCCGCTTTGTAGCCCTAGGAATGTTCCCTCCCTTTGTAAGACCACGGCACTACTATGGTCTTTCTTTCCCAGGAAGAATTTTTTTTTTTGTCTTTTTCCGTGTCCGGCAACGGATGGCAACCCTCAGTGTCGCCCCCGCACCGGACCGGGACCGGCAACGGGATCGCAACCCTCGGCGTTGCTCCCGCGCCTCGCTCAGCCAGTGAGCGGGAACCGGTCTGTATGTGGGATCCGAACCCTTGGCGGGAGCGCCGTCGCGCTTCCCAAGCGGCGCACTATAGCAGTGCGCCACCGGGCCGGCCCCCAGGAAGAATTTTTTAAGAAATTCTTTCAAAAATTTCTTAGCTGTTTAAAAAGTATAGGCAACTGTGGTATTATAATCTTAATAGGTACCTATGTTAAAATGACTTCAACTACTACCTAAAAATAACTGCTCTCTGGCAAGAGTATTTTGGAAGGCAGCAATGATTAGATCCATGAGACTACGTTTACAACACAGTGTTAAATGGCATTGATTGCCATCTTCCATGAAACATTTAAAGAAGAATAACTATGGAACAGTTAAACAAGAACCCCATGTTTCTTCAAATAGATCTAATACGTGTAAAGATTTTTCCCTGCTGGCTTGTTCTATGACAGTTCAAACCCAGATTATTATAAGGAATGTGGATATGAATATTTAAAATGATTTTTCTGGTTGATTCTTTAATATTCTTCTTATATTTAACACTTGTTTGAACAAAATACACTCCTTCCTTCCTTCCTTCTTCCCTCCCAAACTCATCAGACATTTGTCCTGGCACCTGCTTGTGTCAGGTATTTTGTTAAATGCTGTATTTCTTAAGATTTAGGCAAGATTATATTGTAGATGTGATTTTCTTTTATGTTTAACTTCCAAAACTATATAACAAAATCATGATTGTATTCTGAAAGTTTCTATTATTTTACTTTGATCTTTATAGTAATCTCTTAAGGAATATTCTGAAGCCCAACATATTAATGTTTTCAATCATTACCCTCAGAGACTGCTTAATTAAATTGTCCAGTTGTGAAGAAAACTTGTATACAACTCTGTAATCAGTGTTTTTTCTTCCATGTAACCACCAGTATATATGAAAAAGTAAGGCTCTGCTACCTCAAATCTTTGCATTTATCTAAATGAGATTAATGTTGTCTTGAAATTGAGCCAGTTGACATGGTGGGAGAGGTTTTCTTTAGTTGTTTTAGTTGATAAGAGCACTCCAGCAACAATATTCCCATTCATAACTAGAAGGAAGGCTGATTTAATAGCGGTACTGCCTCCGCCCCTTTCGGAAGTCACAGCAGGCAGGCCTGGCTTGGGGTTCATTAGAGTCTGGTCGGATGACGACAGACTGGGAAACAGCTGTAAATGATCAGAACCAGGCCTTGGCCAGCTTCAGCTTCTGCTAAGCCCAGCATGGTTCCAAATACTTTCTGGATTCCAAAGAAAGCATGCCAGCCTCATACCTGCTGATCATGGGACATAGCTTGTTTCTGGCTCTGAGGTTTTAGAGGAAATGCTTATCATTCGTGTCTATCTTGCAGCCGTATGTCAGCAGAAAATGATGCTTTAGCTGGGTGTGTTTGTTCATGGCAATTCAATAGGTAATTCTCAATGTTCTTTAACCTTTAAGGTAAATATGCATTTAAATGTAATGGTGAGGGGACCTTAGGGATCATCTTGTATAGGCTCTTTGTTTTATAAATCAACAAAAGGCTCAGAGAAGTTAGGTCCACATTGGGTTAGGGTCAGGGACATGGAGATGAATAAAAACGAGTCCTTTTTACATGCAATGGTGCAATGTTTGGCCCATCACTGACTGCCCTTAATTAACTTAATGAAAAAAATGAAAGAGCATTGTAGACTGTGGTGATAGCCATATAGATAAATAGATTGGTAGAGATATAGATATCATTTTAATGCATAGGTAAGTGAATAGTATACAAGGTACTCTATTTAGCCTAAAAGTCCAGAGACCTGATCTCAATTAAATAAACAAAATAGGTGTGGAATACTGTGAATTCATTTCCATTTCTAAAAAACAAAAATGTACGTATGAAAAGAGGTCTCATATGCATATTTACCATCAGTGTCATCTTCTGTTGTTAAGGAGGTTTTGTTTTGTTTTGTTTTCATATATTATCATTCCAGCAAGTATAAAAATACAGGTGATTTGTGCAAGGTGGACTTAGACAAAACAGGCTGGGGAGTAAAGAGAGCAAAGGTGGCCCACCATATGACTTCCCTTTTTTCAGTATTTATCTTTTACCTTTGTTATGCTGACCTATTTCTCTGTGCCTCATCTCAAGGTTTGTCTGTCTGTTTGATTGGTGATTGTTTATCTTAGAATATTTGCTTTTATATTCCTATTTCTTGCATAGTCAGGTCTTGTGGATTTCAGAATATCGTTGTCTGTTTATTTCCCCCCAGCTATTATCTTCAAGAATAAGATTTGAGAAGCTATAATTGTTTTCATTAGAAATCTAGCTGCAAAGTAAAAACAAACAGAAAGGAGAGGGAAGGGGGAAAGGAGAGAGGAAGAAGACAAAGAAGCAAAACCCATAGCTACATAGTGCCATGTGAGCAAAAAACTGATGCCGAGTCTTGGGAAATTTTTGTATTGTGGAGACCTGGCCAACAGCCCTCTGCATACTAGTAAAGTTCCAAAGTGAGTCTCTCACCTTGATTAGCAAAGATAAAAATGAACCATTTAGTACGAAAACACCAAAAATTATTTGTACTGGACAGACTGTGTAGAGTGTCTGTGTCCTTTGTTGTACATAGATCAGCATGCTTTGCGCCACATAACCCTGTGGCTCAGACCGCAACTGCTTGATAGATTAACCTGTGATGCAAATGCCACCAGCTAAAGGCTGGTCTGTGGTCTACAAAGCAGCTTGTCACAAGAGCCACATGATCTTCTAAATGCTGGGCAGAGCCTTGCTAGTGAAAGTGTAATTTGTGTACCAGTGTCATCAGTATCACTTAGGAAAATCTTCAGCTCCATCCCAGACTTTCTGAATAAAAATCTCCATTTTACCAAGATTCTTCAGGTGATTAATATGCACATTAAGCTTCGAGGAGCATTGTATTATAAGACTTGATCTGAGAAGCTTGAACATGGAACATGAAGAATGTCATAAACACCAGATGGGAAAGAATTAGAGAGAGATAAAAAAGAAAATAGTAAAGAGACCATGAGTCAGTGAAAGTCATAAGTTGTTCATGGGGAAGAACCAATATGAGGAAGTCCCATTAGCTTGTGGACAGAGCACAGTAAAAGAAGTGACAGAGAGACTAGGGGCACATGAACTGAACAGGAGGGCAGTGAAGAATTTCACTGAGAAGATGACTTCTAAAGTTGACGTGGAGTTACAGACCTGCTTTTTTTTTTTTTTTTTTTTCCTTTTTGTCTTTTTTCGTGTCCGGCAACGGATCGCAACCCTCAGTGTCGCGCCCGTACCAGACCAGGACCAGCAACGGGATTGCAACCCTCGGCGTTGCGCCCGCACCTCGCTCAGCCAGTGAGTGGGAACCGGTCTGAATGTGGGATCCGAACCCTCGGCGGGAGCGCCGTCGCGCTCCCAAGGGGCGCACTGTAGCAGTGTGCCACCGGGCTGGCCCCAGACCTGCTTTTTGACTGCTAGAACTCCTATTGCCTCTGAATAGCTTTCTGTTTTCGATGTATCCTTGTGCAATTGCTACAATTATGCCCTTGCTTCTTACTTTATTGGAAGCTTGCAACAAGTTCTTATTAACTGAGGTCATTTAGAAATATCTCTAATCCTGGCAATCTCAAAAAGCCTCGAAGAGTTCTGTAACTCTTACTCCCTGGTCTATTTTCTTGTACTGCAAAAGTTTAGCTTCTTGGAAAGCTGAATTTTAGTACCATTTATGGCTTCAGTAATTCCTGATGAAGCTATGGAAAAGAGGTATAGAGACTTCTAGAATGATGGAGTGAGGAGTTTGGCAAGCCCTCTCCCCCAAGATAAGTTAAAAAAATACCCCTCCAAATACTTGACAAAACAACCACTTCAGGAGTGTGGAAATTGCCCAAAGGCATATGACAATTTGAGAAGCATTTATTACAGAAAACTACTGAACCCTGGGTACGAGCAGTAGGACTCTGTTGCATTTTTGCCTGGGGCTGCTCTCACTCGCAGATACTTCAGTGTGCTAACTCTACCAGGGCAGTGCATTCTCTGAAAAGCAGTACTTAGTCGCTAGTGAGGACGGATTTGATTTGGAGCAGAGTGGAAAAACCACATGCCCCTGGGCATTGTCAGAAACAATAGTGATCTGAGCCACAAACCAACAGGGAAGGCCACTCTGCTGCTAGCCTGACATCACTGCTGCTGGCCTGACATCATGGTTCTGGTTGGGACAAGCAACAGACTTGCAGATGAGCCAAAAATGTGACAGGGAGCTCTAGTGGATGAGGCAACGATAGTATGCCTTGATAAGTTCCCACATAATCCTGTGAGTCTTACAGTCTGTATACATGTGCAAGTTTTTTGTTCGTTTGTTTTGATTTGGTTTTACATATAGCAAGGATTTATAGAGCCAATATGACAATTGCAACTGGGGAGACACATAGATTAGGTAGCTCTGAAAATGTATTCCGACGAGGGCCAGCAGAGTTTAGCATTTTATAATCACAAGAAGGGGGATGGGTCGAGAGAGAGAGAGAGAGAGAGAGAGAGAGAGAGAGATAGAAAGACAGTCCCACCTAATTACTTAATCAGGTTTTCATTGTCATGTACAACATTGGTTGTACATGACATATACATTTGGCATTGTTACTAGGTTACATCCTATATGCAGGGATCTAGGGTAAGGTTAATAAGAAGTATTCTAGGTTATTTTTATTTTTATTTTTTTAATTATTTATTTATTTATTTTTTCCCCCTTTTTGTCTTTTTTCGTGTCCGGCAACGGATCACAACCCTCAGTGTCGCACCCGTACCGGACCGGACCGGCAACGGGATCGCAACCCTCGGTGTTGCGCCCGCACCTCGCTCAGCCAGTGAGCGGGAACCGGTCTGTATGTGGGATCCGAACCCTCAGCGGGAGCGCCACTGCGCTCCCAAGCGGCGCACTGTAGCAGTGCGCCACCGGGCCAGCCCTATTCTAGGTTATTTTATGGCTTTCTGTCTTTATTATGTCTGCTTCTAAGTAAAACGGTTTTATGATAACACTTTCAGGACAGAAAGCCATAAAATAGATTAGGTAGCTAATCTATTTTGGCTAATCTATTCTGATGTGGTTACTGACTTATCCCAGATTTCCCAATGCATTATAACTTAGCTGACCTGGTCAGAGCAGATTTTTTTGGTTATCACCTTCAACTGATATATGAGGAAACAATAATAATGAGAGATAACATTTATAAGTTACATGACAATCTAAGGAATGTTTTCCTATTTTACCTCCTAAGATTCAAAAGAATAACCTATAGGGTTAGTATGGCAAATATTATCTCTAGCTGATAGGTTAGAGAATCTAGTAACTGAAGTTCTTCCTAACTTTTTTTATTGAAAAATAATTGATTATATGTATTTGTAAGATAGAGTGGAATATCAATATCTGTGTACAATGCATGATGGTTGAATCAGGATAATTAGCGTGTTCATCATTACAAAGTGTAATCATTCCTTGAGTCCACTAACCAGTTTCTCACTAACCCACATCCCTCTCCCCTTCCATGTGCAGGTTTGCACATGCACAGTCAGGAGAGACTAAAAAGGTCTTAGCTATCCACATAACCATAGCTGAACATGAAATCATGTGCCAGTTCAGAGTAGACACAACAGGGTCCAGTGTAAAGTAAATGTCGGGGCAGATTTAAACTGCCCAGTTTTTGAATGTGTTCCCCAATCCACACACAAGATCTCTGTGAAAGGTAAGAGGTTATTGGCTCAATACGTTTGAACACAACCTCTGATCAATCATAGGTTGACCACTAGGCTATTCTGACACAGGAGTAATTACTAAGAAGCCAAATTTATAAATAAAAATAAGATTTTTAAAAGCTGAGCAGAGACATAAACACTCTCAAGGGAAGACAAAATCCACAGAATTAAGAAAATCCACAAAAGAAATCACCACCACTGCCAATAAAACAACAAAGTGAACAACCTCCAATGAGAAGACCAGATTTCAGACTTGCTATATTATCTAAAGTGTCCAGTTTTCATTAAAATAAAAATCATGAGACATGCAAAGAAACAGGAAAGTATGACTCATACTAAGGGGAAAGAAAATCAACGGAAACTGACTCTAAGGATTGCAGATGTTAGACTTAGTAGACAAACTTTAAATCAGCAATTATGAATATGTTTAAAGAACTAAAAAAGAAATTATGCTTAAAGAATTAAAGATAACTATGACAATAATGATGAATCAAATTGAGAATATCAATAAAGACATAGAAATTATCAAAAGAAATGGGAATTCTTTATTTGAAAAATATAATGACTGAAACGAGGTATTCACTGCAGGAGCTCAGTAGCAAATTCAAGATGGCAGATGAAGAATCGGTGAACTTGAAGATCGATCAATAGGAATTATCCGTCCTAAATAGCAGAAAGAAAAAAGAACATAAAAAATGAACAGAGTCTCAAAGATTTTGGGGACAGCATTTGTATACCAAATACACAGAATAGGAGTTCCAGAAAAGACGGAGAGAGAATAGAACAGAAAAATATTTGAACTAAATAGTTATAAACTTCATAAGTTTGATAAAATAAAGTCAATGTACATGATCAAGTATCTCAAAAAACTCTAAGTAAAATAGACACAGTGACCCAGTGACCTCCACACCTAGATACATCCTAATCAAACTATTTTAAACTTTGAAAGTCAAAGATAGTCACTGGAATGGCTACAATTAAACAGACAGACAATACCAAGTATTGGGGACATGGGAGAAACTGGAACTCTTATACTCTACTGACTGCTTATGTGAATCTAAAATGGTACAACCACTTTGGCAAACAGTTTGGCAGCTTCCTAAATTACAGTTAAAGAACTTACTGTACAATCCAGCAATTCCACTCCTAAGAATATATATCCAAGAAAACTGAAAATATATATCCATATAAAGAGTTGCACATAACTATTTATAGTTGCATAATAGGCAAAAACTGAAAACAATCTAAGTATCTATCAGCTAGTGAATGGAAATACAAAATGTGTTACAGCCACACAATGGAATACTATTTAACAATAAAAGTGAATGAGTCACAACATGGATGAACCTCAAAAGCATGCTAAGGGAAAGAAGACAGATGCCAAAGACTATGTATGGTTCCATTTATATTGCATGTCAAGAAAAGACAAATCTAGACAAGAAAGCAGATCAGTGGTTGCCTTGGGCTGAGGGTGGGAGTAGTATTGAATGCAATGGGCACGAGAGATCATTTTTTGTGATGATGGAAATGTTCTTGATAGAGATTATTGTGATGGTTGCACAAATCTGTCAAATATAAATTGTACAAATGGGTACATTTTATGGTATGTAAATTATACCTCAATAAAACTTTTTAGAGAAAGAGAGAGAGAGAGGTGCTCTCTGTCAGACACAGCTGGTGTGGACAATGACATTTAGGGAAGAGAAGATGTATCAATGGTTGGATTTTAATTATGGAGCTGAATGATGACATGAGGGGTCAATGTCATTAAAGGAAGAGTTTGTTAATTATATTTCTTAAGAGAAGGGGACACACCACACCACACAGGGCTACCTGGGGAAAAACCAGGCAGGTCTATTCAGGAGGCAGAAAACATGGAAGGGAAGGCCTGGGCTAGAGCTTTTATTGCAGTTTCCAGGGAAAGACAAAGGAGCACGAGGTAAAAGGCTTTGGATTGGTTAATTGGGATAATTCCAATGGGCTTTGGAGCATAGGGGCTGCCCCCAGTTGTCTGGTAGCTGGCTCTGGATTGATTTAGGGCAGTGGGGTATTGGTTTGGTGTGTGAGAGTTTAATAAAGGAGATAGTTGGAGGTGTGGGCTTTGGATTGATGAGTTTACATATAAAAGGCATGCTCCCAGGTGAGCTCTTTGCTACTTCTAGGAGTTGGTTAGCTCAGGAAGGGGCAGCCCCTCCTCCGCCCCCCTCCACTGCTGTCAGGGAGCCACAAATTCCAATGCATCAAAAATTCAGAAAACTTAGTTAATACAATTGGCCTTGGAGGCCAAATAAATAAACACTCAATCTAAGAAAACAGAAAAAAGGAAGGAATCATTTAAATGGCAATACAATTAGAAGCTCTTTTTCTATTTTTTAGTAGATTTCAATAACAATAATTTTCAAAGTTGTTTCTCTTTTCTCTGGGAGAAGCAAAACAAAACAAAATGCTGCCCACATATTTTTAACCAAACATATGGAGGAATATAGCCATTTGTACATGTACTGTTTTACTTCCACAGAATGCACTACTTACATTGATATTTGGCAGCAAAATTAGGTAATCCTCTTAACCAGTTACAGATTTAACAGAACCTTGATATATGTATCAGGATGGCTTGATTTTTATAAGGGAGCAACGTAAGAATTTCAGATTCTTATCATTAGTCTTTATATCCTTATTAAAAGTGTTTTTAGCTGATAAATAATTTTTTGATCGCCCAGAATGTGAAACTGAAATGTATCAATCTCCCTCTGTTTGCTTGTGTACGTCACACATGCAATTCATTTTATTAAAATAAGGAAATAGAATGACCGTAACTATTTTAAGATTTCAGATGTTATTGTGTATAATGTTTTATTTTTAGATAAGGACATAAATTATATTTTCTGGTATTTTGTAAAACCAAGAAATGAAAAAACACAACTTCAAAGATTTAGGAGGGAAAGCTTAGGGAGTTAAAGGACAAAATCAAGTTGAACAGCATAGTCCAACAGATGTTTAAACAGATGAATAAAATGTGCCTTGTGAATTCCTAATGAATTTCAAAGAATACTGCCTGATGCTGAGAAATGTAGCAGATCACTCAAGTGATATAAGCCACTGGAAAACAGATTAAAACAACAAAAAAGTCTTCAGCAGGCAGTGTTCAAGTCATTTGTATCTTAGGGTGTCTGCTTATAGTTTTACACGTGTATTTCTAACACTCAAAGCTGAACATCGTAACTGTCACTTAAGATGAGAGCCATATCCAACCAATACACGTATTGTTTTTATTTTTGACACTTGTCTCCTCACATCTTCTGGGTCCATGTCTCCTATTTCTAACTTTTTTCCTCTCCACTATGTATTTTAGTTAAGTCCCTTTCATGATATTTATCAAAGGATTTGCAAATATCTTGCTGATAGCATGACCATTCTTTCTAGGTCTTCATAAATAGAATAACTACCACCTCAGAGAATAGAATGTATAGCTTCTTAAGATAGATGCTAAGGCATGAAGAAAATAAATCTTCCTCTTTATAGCGTGGACATTTTGTAAAAGTAAAAATAGCCATGTGGATCTCAGGACATTATCAGAGAAGAGAAACTAACACATAGTAGATTCTTGATAAATGTTTTCTGGAAAAAAGTACAGAGAAAACAGTTATTGAAGCGATTGGGGAGGGTGTCTGAAATTAGATGGATCCCTGGTTCCAGAGTCACTTTTTTTTCCTATTAATCTTATTATACATGGTATTAAAGAGCAGGGTAAAAGAAAGGGAAATGTGTTGCTCAATGGATACTGTGATTGCATAGCCTGGTTAAACTTAATTAAGGTTAAGAAATGAGACCCCTTATACAGAAGAAAAGAGTGTGAGCCTTGAAATCAGATGAACCATGATTTTAATGCTGGTTGCTTCATTTACTAGCTTGGGCATTTCTGGTACCCTCTTGGAGCTTTGGGATTCTCCTCTGTAAAAGAATTTGATTGTAACTATTAAAGATTGCAGATGGAAAGGCCAATATATGGCTGGTATTCAATATGAGAATCTGAGAAATAAAACCACATGAAAAGGATAATGAATGATAAAAATCACAGTTTTCCCCTGCCAAGCATTTGGCTTTTAAATAATGCCTCAACCTGAAGGACAGACTTGGTAAAATACCAGGCACCAGCAATGGGGGCCTTTTAGTGATTTACAGGTCTTACCATAATAGTGGTGAGCAGATAGGCTTTTGTCCTGGTGACAATGACAATTGTGTGGGAACCATGAATAAAACAATGTTTTACAATAATGTCATCTACTATATTTTATTTGAAATAAAATATTCAGACACAATACTCTGCTAGTACATAGCAGAGCTGTAACTCAAAGCCAGGTTTTCTTATATTCAGTCCAGAATGTTTTTCCCAGTGCATTACAACTGTCATTCAGAGCAGGTGTACCTCTTTAAACAGGCCAGCAAGTTCTGCAGCTGGTGCCCAGCTGCTGAAATTCACAGCCACAGCAGAGCGTGTTTTGGGGTGACAACCTCAAGGCATTATGCCTTCAAATCCATATAGCCTGCAAGCAACCTTTTAATCTCTCTGCTGCCCAGTCCAGACTGCTGCCATCAGTCAGTGTATCTGCCAGTTCATCATGCTCACAGCAAAGTCAAAAGACAAAGCAGCAATTGAAAGGAGGCAAACTGAGCCTTAAGAAAATGGCATTTTTTTGGCATTGATGAAGGTATCAGCTGCCAGTCAGTTAGAGAATGGAAATTTTTCCAGGTTAGAGATCAATTGGCCAAAACATGCATTTTAAATTAATGTAGCAGCTACCTTGAGATAAATTTCAATGGGAGCTGAAACACCTGCTCAGAAAGAAAGGCAATATTTATCCTATGGTTTTTCTTTTATGAAACTGAAATTTAACACTTAGGTGGAAATATCTCCATGGAATGAATGCTTAACAGGCTTGAGGACAATCAGCTGTTTAAAACATAAGATCGGTGCATATGGTGTTTTCATTCCTCTTTATCTTCATCCTCTCCTTTTTAGGAATTATGGGATGTTCAGGTTCATCGCCTCCAAGTATGTGAAGTAGAAGTGGAAACTGTTTGCAGATTTGAATTTTCTGAGGATGGTTTATAGGAAAATCCTTTAGACACAGAAATGCCTCTTACCTATGTGAGTAGACTAAGAAGAACGTGCTGAATGGACAGTCCCTAAACTATTTGTGTCATCCTGTCTTATTGCCTTACACATAATAAAACTGAAGTTACGTATAACAGAGCAAGGAGTCAGTTGCGACATATTTCAGCATGAAATCTTATTTCTTCTAATTTGTGTGTAGAGAAGAACATTTTTTTTTTTCCATTTTTTGTCTTTTTTACTGACCGGCAACGGGATCGCAACCCTCGGTGTTGCGCCCGCACCGCGCTTAGCCAGTGAGCGGGAACCGGTCTCCACATGGGATCCGAACCCTTGGCGGGAGCACCGCCGTGCTCCCAAGCGGCGCACTCTCCAGTGCGCCACCGGGCCGGCCCGAGAAGAACATTTTAATGACTATTTTTAAAATGCCTTCTCTTTAATTCCTAGTCATGTGTCTGGATGATTTTGATTGTATAACTGTATTTATGAAAGGCAGGAATTATAGGTAACTTTATTATAATTGCTATGGAGGAGTTCAGTAGAAAATGTATCTTATATAGCCCAGCTTCTATTTAGGTGCACAACGGTTGACAGTTTTGGCATGCGAAATCTATAAACATTTTTGGCTTGCAGTGGCATTATGTGCTCTTATTTATTTGTTGTATTTATTTATTTTTAATCAATATGTATTGACTGTACATATTTATGAGGTACAGAGTCATATTTCAGTGCATGTATTCAATGTGCAATGATCAAATCATGGATGAGCCTAGAAGACATTAAGTTAAATGAAGCAAGTCAGGCACAGAAAGATAAATACCAAATGTACTCACTCACCTGTGGGAGCTAAAGACAAAGTTGAGCTTTTAGAAGCAGAAAGTAGAACTGTGGCTACTAGAGGCTGGGAAGGGAAGGTGGAGGGAGGGTTAGGGAGAGGTTGGTTAATGGGTACAAAAATTCAGTTTATGGGACAAGTAAGTTCTAGCAGTCTACAGTAGTACTAGGCATCTATATTAACAATAATTTATTGTGTGTTCTCAATTGCCTAGAAGAGAGGAGCTCAAACACTCTCATCACAAAGAAACAATAAATTTTTGCTATGACAAATATGCGTATGTGTTTTTTCTTTTTTTTTGTCTTTTTCGTGACCAGTAAGGGGAACACAACCCTTGGTGTGGTGTTGCCCACACGGTGCTCGGCCAGTGAACGCACTGGCCATTCCTATATAGGATCCGAAACCGCGGCGGGAGCGTCGCTGCGCTCCCAGCGCCGCACTCTCCCGAGTGTGCCACTGGGTCGGCCCCGTATGTGTTTTTTACAGCTAATTGATCTTTATTAGTAGTGTTTCATGATTTTAGGGCAATATTGGCCTCAATTTGCATTTGCTGAACTTCAATGGGGCCTGACTACAGGGGTGGACTCCTGGCCTTCTAGAGGCAGAATGACCAGCACCTGCCTACACCCAGCGACTTTACTGACCTTGTAAAAGGAAGGCACAGCACTCGAGGGTGCTCTTGGCCTGTCTCTTGTTTGTGTTTGCTGTGTCGGTCCCATTGAGAGATGACATATGTGCATTTATGTTCTTGTGATCTACTATACTTGGTCTCTCTTGTTTGGATTTCTACCTTTCTTGGATTTGTTCAAGGTACATTGAAAACCATATTTATGCTTACTTTCTCCATTCTTCATTCATCCCTCATGACTTTTTGTACTGAGTACCATGCTGGGAGGTGGGTGTGATGAGCATGTTAAACTAGTGGAGCATGAGGTACGGTGAGAATTCCAGACACATCGACAGGTAGCTTCATTACAGCGTGATATGTGCAGTGGTGAACTGGATGCCCAGTGCCTGAAGATCACTTACAGGGGACTGAGAGTACTTACTTGGGTGCCTGAGCTTGCTCTCTCACTTCTTGATCCCAGGTATGTTGTGTAGATACTATTTTTATTTCTAAGTGTTTTCTTGAGATTTTTTTCTTAAGATCTTGGTTGATGGTACAGAGATAACCTTTAAACCCAATGACCAACTCCTGAGGAAATGGAACAGATGCTAAAATATAAGGTTTAAACTGGTTTGCCAACTAACTGTGACTTTCCACAAGTGACTTAACTTCTCATCAACAGTCATCTGTAAAGCAAAGGCAATAATTACTCCCTTGCAGGGTGTTCAGAAGGTTTAGAGACTATCTGTAAGCTTTTTCCAACACGGTCCCTGACATATGGAAGGCGCAAAGTAATTATTAGCTACTGCTGTTGTTGATAGGCGACACTATGTACGGAGGGACAAGCATAATGAGAAAGGGAAGGATTTGTTTTAATTTGTGTGTCCATTTAAGCATATAAAAATGAACTGTGGAAATCTCCCACTTATGCTTTTGTATTCTGCTTTCTACCTACTGATGCTGTAGTCCTCCAAGAATTGGCATGTCTTTAAAGAAATGTCCTGGGAGAAAGAAATGAACTGCAGCTCATTGATTTCTCCTAATTCCCGAGATGCCTTGGGAAAGGGTGTGACTAACATCCATTGAGCATAAGCAAGACATTTCAAGTTAACTTGAACTTGGCCTGTCACACTGAAAATCACTTCTAATGAATTCTTAGACAGGAACAGAGGAACTGAGTGCACCCTAATTTCAAAGCAGCCTTAATAGTTGGATGTAATACTGCTGTACCATTCTAGGTGTGAACACATCTTGTCGTGAAGTCTCAGAACCAACAGATATGTTTAATTTGGCTTGCGGTAGTCTCAATTTAACACTGTACTTAGGTGAGTTTAAGTAATCTGTGCAAAATTTCTTGCCTACACATAGCAGTCACTCAACTTCCCTATGCATAGGCCACCCAATCATCACTAGAGTCTTGTAAGCTAAATTCTCTTATCCCTTTTACAATAATAGAGAATGTGGTGTTCAGAATAGTTAACTGGCTTGCCGGGGGGGTCACATGAATCAAAGTTGCCAGACATGGAATTAGAAGCCGGGCCTTGTCACCGCAGGTCGTTGTACTTTAGACTGTACCATACTTTTCTTTCATCTCTCTGACAATCAATTGTTATTCATGTTCCATCTTCTGGTGTCCTTGTTAGCCAACCCCTGATTGCCTGAATTCTGTCTCTTCTGCCTGGATGAGGTCTGATCTTTCCACTTAAAGCTTAACTAGGAGAGAGAAATTTTTCTCCTGAATTCAAATAATGCATTTGATCATTATCCTTTTTTTTTTTATGATATTGTATAAGTAACTAAACTGCACTGAGCCTGTTTCCTGAACTAGGATAATATGTTTTATCAAGGGTCGTTAGTAGGCTCAAATGAGATAATTACACATATGCAAACATTCTCTAAATTGGCCATTGCTATACAAATATATTAAGTTTGTGACATCCCATCTTACCTTCATCTTTGTTTATAAATGCTTTATCTGGAAGCCAGTATTTATTTTGAAGCTCCCTATCTTCTTGTACATTTCACTTCACCCCATCACATTGCTTAATGGTAAATTCCTAGGAGGCATAAATCATATTTTAAATTATATTCGAATGATAGTGAACAGATGATTCCTAGCAACTAAACTTAATAAAATAATTACAGTTAAATTTCTAGAAGCCCAAAACATACTAAGCATTCAAATATGATAAATAAATGAATGAGGGTTTTTTTTTTTTATTTTGTTTTTTTTCCCTGACTTAGCCTGCCCCAAAAGTCATATTTCAACAAATGCTGTAAATTAGTGGTTCTTAAGCAGGGGTGACCTCCCTCCTCACAGGAAATATTTGCTAGTATCTGATGACATTTTTGGTTGTTACGACCAGGGGAGAGGGGTGCTATTATCATCTAGAAGGTAGAGACCAGAGATGCTGCTAAATATTCTAAAATGTACAGGATATTCCTCATTATGGAATTATCCAGCCAAAAATGTTAAGTGTACAAACCCTAAGAAACCCTGCTGTAGATTAAGAACCTCGCTACTCAAACTGTGGTCCATGTACCAACAATATTGGCCTTACCTGGGAGTTATCAGAAATACAGACTCTCAGGTTCTCCCCTAGACCTACTACAATCAGAATCTGGATTTAACAAGAACCCCAGGTGACTTGTATATGCATTAATGTTTGGAAAGCACTGGAAACAAATAGTACTGTTTTCTTAAACCTTATCTCTAAGAATGGTTTTAGATTTACAAAAAAAAAAAAAAAAATTGTGGAGATGGTATGGATATCCCATATATCCATACTTGGTTTCCCTATTATAAACATCTTACCATTAGCGTGGTACATTTTCTAGAGTTAATGGACCAATATTTATATACTATCATTAACTAAAGCCCATATTTTCTTCATATTTCACTAGTTTTTACATAATGTTTTTTCCCATTTCAGGATCTCATTGAAGATACCCCTGTACATTTAGTCGTCATGTCTCCTTAGGTTTCTCTTGGCTGGGACAGTTTCTCAAACTTTTCTTGTTTTTGATGACCTTGACAGTATTGAGGAGAACTGGTCAGATATTTTGTAGAATGTTCCTCAATTAGGACTTGTTTGTTTTTCTCATGATTAGACTGTGAATATATAATTTTGGAGGAAGACCACAGAGGTAGAGTACTATTTTTATTCTATGTCAAGGGAATATACTATCAACATGACTTACCACTGATGTTGACCTTGATCATCTGGCTAAGGTTGTTTTTGTTCCATACTTATTTTTATAGTTTACATTTACTTCTTTTCTGATTCAAATTTATTCTATGTCAAGGGAATATACTATCAACATGACTTACCACTGATGTTGACCTTGATCACCTGGCTAAGGTTGTTTTTGTTCCATACTTATTTTTATAGTTTACATTTACTTCTTTTCTGATTCAAATTTTTTTTAGTGGTCAATAAAAATTGGCTCTATCCTTCAATAGCTATCTTCCATCTTGGAATTCTGAAGGCCCACATTGTTACAATTACCAGATTTATTGTTCATGTGGAACTGCAAATTTTAAATTTATAAATTTATTTTATTTTTATTATTATTTTTTTAATGACTGGCCCTTACTGGGATCTGAACCTTTGACCTTCGTGTTACAAGGTCGAGCTCTAACCAACTGAGCTATCTGGCCAACCCCGTAAATTTATAAATGAACAGTTTCACAGATTAAATAGTGGACTTGATTTTCTCTAGGGAAATATCCAGATTGCAGTAAAGGGCAAATCTGATTAATTAAAAGAGCTAAGAACCACCTGGAACCAAGAACATAACTGGATTTTTTAAAAAAACGAGAAACCAATCAAATTGGCAGTTTCATGTCTGAATTCTGAAATGTATTAGATAGAAAATTGATATTTGTCCTCAAATGGGTTGTTGCAGAGAATATTTTGTTCCCCTTACAAAACACCTTATGACTTTTACCTCCTGATGTGTTAGGGTAGCATTCTAGGAGAATGGAGATGAGGATAGTGCACTGATAGTCATGTCTTACAAGAAGTCATGTAGTAGGTATGACTACACGATGCCTCAATCTCTTCATCGGATTTGGATAATTATTCCTAACCTATGCACTTTAATTGTGTTGTAAAGATAAAATGAAATAGAAGATGTTAAAGTACTGCTCTCTCAAAATCTACCTCACCGTAAACTCCAACCACTGCTTCTTACCACCACTAGACCAATACAGCAAAAGTCTTAGTTTCTCTCCCACCTCTAGCACACACACATTTGCACTGGTGGCATTGCTGTCTTCCCACAGTCCTCTGCTCTAAGCTGGAAAACGTCTGTTCTGCCTATAGACCTCAGCTTGGTACTCAACTTAAAAGGTAAAGATACCATTGTGTCTCCAAATATAATAAAAAAGTATAGCAGTAGCATCACTACTGTTCTAGGGGTGTAAATCCTTCCCAGTAAAGAACAGTATAAATTTCAAACTTGCAGATATAAATATCCACTAGCAGTTTCTCTGAGACTTTCAAGGGCAGGATGTTTTCTAAGATCTCCAAGCTAGAGCGTGAAGAACCCAGGAGCCATTCTGAACTGCTTGTGTTTATCTGGGTGAGGGACACATCAAGGGACTCAAGTTCCACAGTGGAAAATAGGTGTCTAAGATGAATAAAATGCTAGCTTTGGCCTCACAAATTTTAACAGAAAAGGTTTTGTTGAATTTGAAGAATTCTTTGTTTCTTTAAAAATAAAATACCAAAAAGTAAATTTAACTTCCATAAGCATTTTTCTTTTGTTAAGTAAATATTTAAGAATCATGTCATCATAAAGTTGGACTTGAAACTATCCAGGATCCCTTTGCAGATGAATGCTGAAGCCATGGAAAGTTAAAGGACATAAGCTTCTTACTTATTGAGCCAAGATATAAAGTTCTTTTAATATCAAGTATGATATTTCATTCAATTTTTCATTCTGCATCTTATCTTGAAATAGTGTAGCTTGATTTTTTTTTGAGTAAAATTCTATACAGCGTATATATTTCTCAGATAATGTATAAGTGATAATATCTTTAAATGTTTTTTAATACTTCAGAATTTTTGCAGATGACAGAATGCAAAGTAAACACCATTGTTCTTCTGTCTTGGGAAATAGTAAGTTTGGGGGGAACTAGAGGAAGATTATAAGCGATTGCATGAGTATCAGATCTGCTTCAATATTAGCATACATAAAGCAACATTTTGAGGGAAACTTATCAAAATTTAATTATGATACACCCAGCAACTAATTTTAACATCAAAACTTAATCATTGCAA
>NW_007726333.1:404862-406799 GCF_000696425.1 Galeopterus variegatus | reverse complement strand
CGTATATATTTCTCAGATAATGTATAAGTGATAATATCTTTAAATGTTTTTTAATACTTCAGAATTTTTGCAGATGACAGAATGCAAAGTAAACACCATTGTTCTTCTGTCTTGGGAAATAGTAAGTTTGGGGGGAACTAGAGGAAGATTATAAGCGATTGCATGAGTATCAGATCTGCTTCAATATTAGCATACATAAAGCAACATTTTGAGGGAAACTTATCAAAATTTAATTATTACACCCAGCAACTAATTTTAACATCAAAACTTAATCATTGCAAATGCTGTCATAAAAAAAAAAAGACCTAAAGCTGACTATAAGCCAAAAGGTCAATTCGTCATGTTTGTCAATCTAATTCTTCTACCGTGGTAAAATGCTATTGCATTTCTCTACTTTAAAAAATCTTTCTGGAGACACTTCTTTGGAAATGGTAGAGGGTGCTTAGAGATGTCGCAAGAGAGCAACTAAAACAGTCAAGAATGTGAACATTCCAGGTAAACTATTTTCCTGCCTCCATTTCAGTTAAATGAAACCTGTAAGAGGATATGATTGAATAAGATCAGGAAAAGAATGTACAATAAATGTCGACTTGAAACCTTAAAATCCTTTAAAGCTTAAAAGAGAGAAACATGGAATAAATGAAAAGAAACAGTTCTGTTCTCATGGTAAATAATTCTTTGTGACTTTATCCATCAGTCTGTAGGTCCTTCCTAATATGTTCAGCCTCTGCAGGTGCTGTTTCATTTCTGTGTCCTGTTTTGATGTTGGATGGTGATCATAGTGGGCAGTTTTTTGAAAAAAAAAAAAGTAACAACTAAATACTGAAGGCCTACAAGCCAGTTTTTCATTGTTATGTAGACCATCTCAATTTTATATTTAGTCAGTTTTGTTCTTGCTCTTCCTGATGTGTTGTGAATTTATGAATGAGAAACTAAAGCATGAAGTAAGTGAATATCATTGGCTAATCTAAGACTTTTCCATTTTTCAATTTCCTTTCTCTTCATAGACTTGTACCTTTATTTTTAGCTACACCTTTTGTGTGATAGTTTCAAAATTTTATTGACATTCTTTCCCTAGCATCAAGCTCAGAATGCTTACATTTTCATTCTACAGCTGGCTGCTCTGGTCATATGGTACATATTTATTTTGCAATGGACTGGTAAGCAGGAGAGACTGTCCCATCCATGCATTGGTCTTTCCCCTCTAGCACAGTGCTTCTTAGAAGTGCTTAGAAGTGCTTAGAAACACTGTGCTAGAGGGGAAAGAATCCCAATAGAAGTTGAGATAGGAGACCTGGGTTCTAGTTCTGGTTCAGCTCTAGCAGAAATTTTCTTCTTTTACCAAGTTATTAAACTTCTGGGAATTTAATTTTTGTCACTTCTAAAATCAAGGGTTGGTCATTATGACCTTGAATGTATATTTCACCTCTAATAGTGGATAACTAAGGGAACTGCTCTCCTGAGTCATATTTCTTCTCTCTCATCCCTCTTGAGCCAAGATTTATAATTGTCTTCCATATTCTCTTCTTTTTAGCTTTAGGTATTCAGGATCCTGATTCTTGCCTCTAGGCTATTTCTTTCAGATTTTGGCATTTTTCTCTCTACTGGATTTATAGAAGCTCATTAGAATTTAGTTTTTTAACTTTAATAATCTTCCCAGTTGAAGTTGTCCAGAGTTATTCATAGTTAAAACTTGGGGGAGTTTACTTTTTCATTATTTTTACCAGAAAAAGACTCTGCATGTTGACTTACTAAAATTAACTTCTTTAATATTGTGATTATTGTGTGAGTAGACGGTGTAAGCTAATCATCCATTCAAAATTGGAACATTGTCTCAAAAATCAAGTTTTTTGCTGGAAGTTTCAGTTTTTGAAATAACTCAAGTGCTATATTTTTTGTCAGTTCTGAAACACTATATATTCTTAGTACTGAGTTAA
>NW_007726333.1:402405-404598 GCF_000696425.1 Galeopterus variegatus | reverse complement strand
AACTCAAGTGCTATATTTTTTGTCAGTTCTGAAACACTATATATTCTTAGTACTGAGTTAAAAAATTTGGTTATAATTGTTTTAAAGAAAAATGAATTCTACTTAGAATTCATCCAATCCTTTGGCTAATTTCTGATGACAGTTTTGTTTCAAAATCAGTGCTATAATAGATTTTAGTGACCCTACCACACTTCCTCATTTGTAGTAGATGAAGATATAGCTACAACAAAAATGAGTTTTTCAGCACATCTATGTCTCTTCACAACACAAATGTGATTGAATGTATCTATGATGATTAATACAAGTGAAGAAGAATTTATAATTTTAAGATACTTTTCAATGAATTTACTTAATATAGTCATTGTACCAATAGGTGATCTCAACATGTGGTTTAAAATAAATGAGGCTAATCTATGAATTTTAAAAGAAATTCATTCCTTTAACTAATTGGGGAGAGTGAAAAATCATCTGCCTTTATTAATTGATAAACTTGTATCTAATAAAAGCATTTACATTAGCAGAAAAAGTGGCATCAGTTCCTAAACAACAGCAGAAAGTAGTACTTACCTTTCAGCATACCAAATCACTTAGTGGCTTAAAACAATTTTTTCTCTCTCCTGGTTCTGTAGGTTACCTAGGTTCAGGTGTTCCTTGCGTGGGATCTCTCCTTTGGTTGTAGACAGATGGCAGCTGTGGATAAAGTTATCTGGATACTAAGGCAGGAAGCAGAAGCTGCCAGGCCAGCATCATTTTTACTGTATTCTATTAGGCAAAACAGTTATAGAAATCCCTCTTGATGGGGTATTGGTAAAAGCACTTTGTTAAAGAGTATGTGGGAGGAGAGATATTGTTATGGGATCTTTGAAAGGTACAATCCATCATAATAGTTCTAAAGAAATTCCCTACCATATTCTTTAATGCTGGGGTTGACAAAGTACAGTCTGTAGACCAAACCCAGTCCTCTGCCTGTTTCTGTAAATAAACTTTTATTAGACTGTAACCATCCATGCTCATACATATACCTGTTGTCTGTGGCTACTTTTACACTACAATGGCAGAATAGAGTAGCTGGAACACAGACGATCTGTCCTGCAAAACCTAAAATATTTAGTATCTGGCCCTGTACAAAAAAAGTTTGCCAACCCTTGCAAAAAAGTCTTAAGTTTTTTAAAAGAACATTATTCATCTGAAGACGTTTGATAATAATTGCATTAATTTAAATTCTTATTGTCTGTAACCATGAATCTTTCTTATTGCTTTTTTCTCCAGGCAGAATGTATCAACTCTAATAGCTCCCATGACTCTGTCATGATCCTCTAATGCTCATGATCCTCTGATGAAGATGGTTGCAGGGAAAGTTAACTTGTTTTTTTCTTCAAAACAGAAGGCCTCCTTTTAATCTCCACCCTGCACCCCTACTTACCCCTGGCGATTTCTTCCCCCAAATGTGGGCTTTGTTGTTTTGTTTATGAGGTTACTTTGTTTTATCTGATATTGTATGGGTTATGATGGTCTTCAAGCCTAAGCCTGTCAACAAATGGAAATCTTCTGGGGAGCTTTAAGAACTAAAAAAGTCAACATTCCACTTTCTAAAGATCCTGGTTTACTTAAGCTGGGCTGGGTAAGAGGCATTAGTACTTAAAACTCTGTTTGTAGTATACCTAGAGAAGAACACTTCTTAGCTATTTTACATTTTATAGTCTTTTTAAATTAATGATAAATCAATCCATCTTCTGTAAATCATAAAAATTTATTCAGCTCTTGGAAAGAAGTGACTCCAATCTGATCTGACAATAGACTTAGTGCATGCATTGCCTGCTAGAAAAACACTATTAAGAGAAGACAAGATACTTTTGGGGGAAGAATTCTTTCTTACATAAAGAACCATGTTCTGAAGAGGAGGAAATGGAGTACAGCAGCAAATAAATGGCGATGGAATAGGGGGAGTTTCATTATACCAGATGTCCATTGTAACTAGTGATACCCTGAAGAAATTACCCTGAAGTGAGTGAAGTCTGGGAAGTAGTGAGGGCTTTTGCATGGAGGACTCTGGAAAGAAAAGCTGACAATTGAACATCTTCATTTTGCCTTAGGCAGGCTGCTGTGGGGTATTTGTGTGTAGGAGGTGGGGAATAGAGTGTGAAATGGTAGCCACAGCCAAAGGAAGGGCCAGAAGTTGAAGAAAAAAAAAAA
>NW_007726333.1:394010-401968 GCF_000696425.1 Galeopterus variegatus | reverse complement strand
TAATGCATAATTTATGAAGAACCACCAATTTTGTTTTTGTTTCACAAAACTATATACAAAATTTGTCTTTTCCCCCCTAAAGAACTTTAAAAACTAAAAGAGGTGTTAGAAAGTCAAGTAATTGTAGAACATGTACTATTTTGAAGAACTGGGTAAGGGGTATCTTGGTAATGGTTTGAAAAAGTTAGTCTACATTGCTAAAGGAAGAAATTATTAGAGCAAGAAGGATGTTGCAGTGCTGTCCAGTAGAATGTTCTGAAAGGATGATGTTCTGCCTTGTTCAATATGGTAGCCACTATCCACATATAACATCTGAGCACTTGATGTGTGGCTAGTGCAACTGAGGAAATGGATTTTGCATTTTATTTTTAATTCACATTTCAATAGCCCCGTGTGGCAACTGGGTACCATATTGAACAGCACAATTTAAAGAAAACAAAGTGTTTTCAGAATGGAGAATAAGGAGATTGAAAACAATTGTTGTTTATCATTATAGTGATTGTCCATGAAACAGAGTATGTTTAGAATTTAAAGCTTTGTCATAATCACCATGGATGAAAACAGAAACATTTTTCTTCCCAGTGATTCATTTTAATAGTGTGTTTGTGAAAATTGTGTTAATAAAAATTAGCCTTTGATAATTATAAATATAGCCTGTCAAAGGAACAGATACTGCAATTATTAGGTGATCAAGAAAAACATTGTTCCATACTCTAGTTTACAAAACTTGGTCTAATACGCTATGTGTCACCTTTAGGTTAAATATAACAAACAGCGAAGCAGATTTAGTCACAAGGGACATCTCATCAAGTAGTTAATTTGTAGAAAAATTTCATTTTTTCAATTTGAATGAACAGATGGCCTATTCATTAAAATTCAAAAGTAGATAATTACTTGATTCCAGTATTTTTAGTAAAAGGACATTTTAAAACATTATGTTTGAGGAAGACTCATACGTCTTAAAATGTCTTGTGTGACTGGACACATAATTCTCCACTGTCTACAACTGCCTGCCATGCTAACTGAATAAGTAAGTTAAGAATAGCCTTACAGCTCTTTAACACTAAAACACCCACTTAGAGAAAATATTGCTTGTCTCTCTGAAGAAATATTTTCATATTAACCTCTAAACCCTCCTCAAAAATTCAATCAGCAAATGTTTATCATTTTTGTGCTAGATGCTTGAAACTGGGAATATACATTTGAAAAGATTACCCTGTCCTTAAGAAGTGGAGTCCAATGGTAATTGTTCATTGATTCAAATGTCCTGCATTTTCTTTCAATTTAATGGTATTCTGAATTTTTTTCTCATTTAAGTAGTTCAATAAAGGTGGATATTAAGTAATTCATAACCGAATATTCATATTATAAACAATTCTGTGTGGGTAAATCTGCTATTGAAGGTGTCAGTCTCCTAATACGATGGTGCTCATGCTGGAATTCTTTTACCACCCAAAGCCAGAATTTTTGTTTTTCAGAAGTGTTCCTCCTACTCCTAGATACATAAAATGAGAGAGAAGTAACATGTTTGCCTAATTTCCCTGGTTGCTGGGAAACTCAGAGTAAAGTTTATGCTTTGTTACTCTGGCATTCCTTATCTTGGAATTCTTGATATATTTCCTCTTTATTTCTTAATTCTTGGCTGTCTCTCTATATATGGACTTTTGCTATAATCCATCCCAAACCTTTTTGGATTGAGTTTATAATGTTTTTTTCAATTGCTAAAATGCATTGGTTTTCACCAAATATTTTATGGTTTCTAAAAATTGTTTTAAGATTTAAGAATATGAAGTTTACATCTTTCCTATGAACCAAGTTATGTAAAAGGACCTTGCTACCTTGAATTATTTAAATCAAAAGGAAACAACTGTCCATACCCATCTCCTTAACTTTAACTCTCTTCTATTATTCCATAACACACTCACCTACAATTTCCATTTTTCTCTGAGTCTCTCCAATTCTTCCTCCCTTTTCATGTACGTCTTCTATAACATTCATATTATATCACATACCACCCCTTGCAAAATTGGACACAATGTGCAGGCCTTGAATTTTTATCTAATTCTCTCTAGCAGTAAATCGTAACTAACTTAGTTCCTTGCTACAATTACTTTGGAAGATTTGGCTGCAACATGCCTGGGCTACTTAGAATATTCTAGTGCATTTTATTTACTTCTTCTAGCACATGGCCATAAAACAGGAGATTATAAATGTCTCCTCATTAATATGTATAGGTAATCATTGTTCAACCCGGGATCTAATGTCTTTACGGTATCAGATACTGTGATTGTGCTGGGCACAGAGCAGAACTGGAAAATGTTTCTTGCCTGTCAAAAGCATGGAATCTTTCGTCAAGTTGATATTCATGTTTCCCTCTCAGGGAAGGATCTCCATTTTTTCTGCGGTTTGTGCCTATAAATGTATCCATCTCTCACCACAGGTGTGGATCATCTCTGGAAGTTTTACATCTGTCCCTGCTTTTAATTCATTTTGATACTATCATGATACTCACATGAAGGGTATTTCTTTCCTTTGAAATTCAACCCAGTTCTTTCTTAGGATTGTGACTGCATTTCCTACCCATAGAGCTGGAAAGGCTATCCTTATTCACTTATCAAATAGAGTTATTGAGTGCCACTTTGTAGTATTTTTTCAATAGCAAACAACAAATGAGGAACAAGAAGAAAGAACAGATTTGTCTCCATGCTGTGTTATCTTAGTGTACTAAAAGTGCATTCTTTGGTTGATACATACCATTGGCTTTTTTTTTTTTTTTTTTTTTTAAATAGCAGTCTTGGGGAGGTTCAGACACAGGCGGCCATGGGACTTGTCATAAATCTTAATTTTCAGGCTTCCTGGATACCTTAATTATAACTGTCAGTTTCCCATTGGTCAATATATGGAAACACACTGTTCTCTGCTACTTACATGTTTAAAAATGAACTCACAGTGCTGAAGAATTTATGAAAAATATATTGTATTTCTTTTGATGTAATAAAAAGTAACACATATAGAACTGATTTATTAAAACATGCTGTATGCTCAAAAATAAAGACCAAAATGAAATTTTAGAAAAGAAGAAAAAAAATAAAAATCTTTATTAATGGATTTTCAAACTACTTTATCTAATATAAATAGCTATGATGCATTGTTTTTTATTCAGTGTATTATTTTCCAGGACTTGCTTTAGCTTTCCACAAACCAAAGACCTGCTCATTTTAGCAACTGGATTTTAGTTATGGTCAAATTTGCATACTTTCCAAAATGGGGTTTGAAAGTCCTATGCCTCTAGTGTTTCTTCGTTTCTACAGGATGATGTTAGCATAGGAAGAGTCTTCTGATTTTGCTGTGCTCTCTAATGAATAAAATATGTGGGAAATGTAAAGGACTTATGTAAGCTCTTTTGGTCTTGGTCTCACTGAAGAGCTTTAATTTTATTCTTACTCATAATCCTGGAGATGTCAACTGGCCTCATGCCATCTTTCATGACTTTATACTTTCCCTGTAGAGACCAAAGACTTCAAAGTCTGTTAAGATCACATGAAAAACAAAGGCCCAGGGCTAGTGAACTTGAACATTATTTTTTTCCCATGAAGCTGCAGTGATCTGCAAGGCAGTGTGTGTTCTCAGTGTTCAAGCATAGTTTAAAACCACATTGCGCTAACAGCCTTTTATATTGTATTTATATTCTGAATTCTAATATATTAGATACCAGAGTTTTTAAAAATATTTGGGTATACTTTTATGTGCCAGATTTTATGTAAAAAACATCTATTAGATGGGAGCACAGCTTTAGTTTAACATCTATTTTATAACTTCTGTAAATTAAAATACAGTATTTTTATTTTTGATCTGTTGATAATTATTATCCCGTCTTGAGGCAGAGTGCATGTTCCTTTTCTTATTTACTTCTCTGGAATATGGGTATGGGGGGAGAAAGTTTATAGAGAAACCAGACCCTCAGATGAAAATTCCTTACCTGTTCTTGATGTGAGTCAGTGAATGAACTCGATCTGGAAAAACTCAAAAAGAAATACGGACCTTAGACCATGTAGAGGTAGATGAATTCAAAAGATAAATGATTTAGGACATTTTCAGATAGATACAAATTATTCATGGATTGTGTGAAGTCATTAGAAATAATATTTTTCTGTAGGAACTTGTTTCTTAAATTAATTCATTGCTGCTAAAAATTAGTTAGAACTTCACATCCTTCTAAATATTTTAAACCTATTGGGTTTCTTTATAAAAAGTTCTTCAGTAATAGAATAGAAGGTGATTAACATAAAGTGTTGAGACAAAAGTATTTTTTTAAACATAGAATTCAAAGTTTCTATTTTTGTAGTTTCCATTTAAGCAGTGTATCTAGTTTATATTTTAATTTTTCTAAGCAGTGTATCTTGTTTATGTTTTCATTTTTCTTTATTACTGGCTTTGTGTTGATAGAACCAAATATTCACCCTGTCCTTCCTATGACCAAAGACATATTAATAGATTAACTCTTTAAGGTGAGAGACAAGCCATATGGCCAAGGAACCAATTAAAATTAGTTGGCAAGCAATGGGATGGAAACTATGATGCTGGACTTCTAACAAGACTCTAACCAACTAGAATAACATGTTGCTTTTTAACCTACTTTGTCTTGTATTTCTCAGACAATTTCTGGGCCATCAATCATATTTATTAATGCCATGGTAGGAGTCTATGAAGAAGGAACATAGAGGAAGTATTACTCTAAATAAATTTCAGTTCAGTAAGTGGAAACAAACACAAGTGAATATATATGGAAAATTTGAAAACAACAAGAACTAATAAATAGTTGCAGATATAAACTCAGAAGTTTATCCAGCTATCCAGAGGTTCTTAATCTTCTTTATGCAAGAGACCTATTTGGAAATTGGATAGATAGGCACCTCATTTCAGAATATTTTTAAGTACATAAAATAGACTACTTTGCATTACCAATGACAATAATTATATTGGAAGTCAATAATTAAAATAATAAGAAACACATTTGTGATTTACTAATAGACATATACTTTTATTTAACACATACCTAACAGTATGTCTGATAACTACCTGAAGGAATGTTGAGCATAAACAATATCTAAAGATATTCACAATTTTCATATAGCAAGAAAATGTAATTTCTATTACTGACAACGTGACAAGTACTGTTAAACACATATTATCTGTTACTATGGAAATTCTACATTTCAGTAAGAGGTTAGTAAAAATAAAGTTGCATTTTTTTTTCTTATCCTAGTTCACAGATTCTTGACTTCTATTAGGTTAAGAACTTCTGAGCTATACTGTGAAGTATGAATAAGAGAATGACAGATTCAAGCTTGGGTTGATTTAGAGAAAATGCCAGTTTGTGGGAAGAATGGACACCCATTGATAACAATTTGAATTTAACTTCAGAGAAACTAGTTTGAATTTCTTTGCAGAGGAACACTTTATCATAATAACATTCAAGAAATGATTCTGTTCTCTTTGCGCTATAGTTTGATAGCAGAGAATCCAGGAAAGACGCTATGTCAGTAGTTGTCAACAAGGAGTTAAGGCAGAGTTTTAGTTGAGAAATGAATGTAATTGTGTGCATTAAATGTGCTAACAGTGAGGAGTATTTGTATTATCAATTGCATAACTTAGATAAAGATGATTTGGTGTTTTTTATCATAGAGTGAAGTTGGGAAGGAATGGTAATTTTGGAAGGAAAATGAGGTCACAGATGGTAAAAAAAAATAAAAGGTTGTAATCGTCTAAAGGGAGTAGGAGAGAGATTATTGGAGGAAGAGTGAGAAGACAAAGCATCTCTGATTCATAAACATTGTCATAAAGATATTATGAAACTATTAATGGTATTATTAGCTAATCTTATAAATGAGCAATTGTTCTGTGCCTGTGCTAATCCTTGTTTTATTAGTAGCTTTTCTGAGATATAATTTATCCGCTATACAATTTACCCATTTAACGTGTTTAATTCAATGTCTTTTAGTGTATTCACAATGTTGCATACTAATTACCACAGTCAAATTTAGAACATTTTCATTACCCTCAAAAGAAACTCCATACCCCTTAGCCATCACATCCTGATTTTTCCATCCCTCTCAGCCCTAGGCAATCCTAATCTTTCAGTCTTTATGCTATAGATTTGCCTATTCCAGACATTTCATATAAATGAAATCATATAGTATGTGGTTCTTGTGAATGGCTTCTCTCAGTTGGCATGTTTTCAAGGTTCATTTGCATAGCAGCATATATCAGTACTTGATTGCTTAGTATGGCTGAATGATATTCTACATTTTGTTTATTCATTCAATTGGTGAAGTTCTCTTTATGCATTATTTTATTCTGCCATTTCCTTGACTACCAAGTAGAGGGGTATTCAGCAGTTTTCTTCCACCCTCAGTTCCTCCTGTTAAAACATTATTCTCAGCCTTCCTTATTCTGTCCTCAGTGATTGTGAGAGGACAGAGATCATCATTCTCTGTATGAAGGGTAACTTTCAAAACAGGTCTTCTCACCCCCAACCTGCCCCAGGCCATTTGTGCAACTGCTTTCGAGAGAATTAAGTTCAATAGCATTGTTTTTCATCTGTTTTTATAGATGTTTAAAGTATTTTGTGGGGTACATGGTTATTCATTGCTTTTGTTTTTATCTACTTTTTAAAAACATGAAGGTGTAAAAGTGCTTGTTGTACATGCTGGAGAATCCTAATCTCACGTAAAGGGAAAAAATACATATATCACATCAAGTGCAGATATTTTAAACTGTCAAATAAAAATTCTCAGGGTGTAAAATTGTATCACTGGGTGAGGTAAGTGCAGATATGATTTTAAAATTGGAATGGGAGGTTGACACTTAAAATTATTGTTACTTTTCTTTTCTGACTATATAGGTAATGCAACTGAAATGCAGTCCTAGGGCTTTCATACAAGCATGATCAGAGGCGTGGTCATTTTGCTTCACAATCTAATTTATTCACCAATGAGTATTTATTAACCTGTTACTGTTTACAGCCAGACACTGTAGGAATTAAATAATTGTCCCCTCAATTACTGTATATAATATTAATAGTATTAATATTAATTCATCACACACCAAGCTCTGTCACATAAATTTCGCGTATTAATACTGTGAGGCAGGTAGTTATTATCCCCATTGCATTGATGCAGAAACTGAGTGACAAAAGGTATAAGAGCAGTGAGGACCAGAATACCAGCTTAGAGTATTTGATTTCAAACTTTTTCTTTTTCTGCCTCATAAGTATCATTATGACGCTTAACAAAGGTGTCAAATGGATATATAGAAAGGAGACATAATCTCTGATTGAAACAACATCCTGTTGACCGTGTTCTCTTTTTAATGGTCTTGATATTGAGGTAAAACTGGATTAAGTACTCATTTGGTATCCTGTGAGAAGACCCGTGTCTTCCCCTAAGACATCTGCAAATTCTGAGTCCTTAGGTTCTCATAATGATGTAATTTACACGAATACTCCAAATCTGTTCTCCAGCTCCCCACTGTCACTCATTCTTCACATCCTGGTCTCTGTGTTCATTGCCGTATCCAAGCAATGGATCTTTCTTTGAGCTTTCAGCTGTCCCCAAATCCTTCACAAGAAATTAGTTTGAAGCTGACTATATCAATAATTTGTAGAGAGGGGTAGAACATTCACCTGGCAACAAATGACTGAATAGTATACACCAGACATCACTTTTAACAAAAGTCCTCCAGCCTTTCTAATTTACCACTCTACTCTTTCCCACTCCTAAATTTTATGTACAATGACCTTGGGACCTGCCTCTCCCTCCTTAAAACTGCCTCTCAAAGTATTTTTTCTGTAAACAAAAAAATTTTTTTTTTTACTTTAAGAGCTACACTTAACCTGTATATTCTTTGTCTTGATACATGTGTTATATAATTCAATTATTAAAACCCTATGAAATAAG
>NW_007726333.1:388952-393734 GCF_000696425.1 Galeopterus variegatus | reverse complement strand
CCTGCCTCTCCCTCCTTAAAACTGCCTCTCAAAGTATTTTTTCTGTAAACAAAAAAATTTTTTTTTTTACTTTAAGAGCTACACTTAACCTGTATATTCTTTGTCTTGATACATGTGTTATATAATTCAATTATTAAAACCCTATGAAATAAGATAGTGCTATCCCAAATCTAAAGGCAGGTAATCAAGACATAGAGAGTTAAATAAAATATCTAAGATCCACAGCCAGTCAGTGGTGGAGCGAAGATCTAAAATTCTCAAGTATGTTTGGAAAAAGGATGCCATTCTAACATCAGTAGTATATTTTTATAAGTCTCGCTTAGAAATTTATGTAATTATTTCCATTTCAGGTAACATGTGCTGGGGAAAATTATTCACTAAAGTAGCTTTGTGGCTATATTCAAGCAATGGCTATATGGTTTACTTAAATATTGCAGCCTGGTATTGTCCTTTTATTTAGCTTGTAATTTACATCTGATGGAAGTTAAAATAACAAATAGTAGAAATCAAAATTTTCCCTTTAAATGTAGAGTGTTTTGTATGTGCATGGATTTACTTTACATCAGAGTTTTTCAACTTTAGCACCAATGACATTTGGGGCAGAATAATTCCTATGGATGTGCTATCCTTTGTGGTACAGAATGTTCAGAAGCATTCCCTGATCTCTACCCGCTAGACACCAGTAGATGCCCCCACTTGCGACAACTAAAAATGTCCCCAGACATTGACAAATGTCCCCATTTGAGAATCATTGCATTATATCATAAACTCTCCAGTTTAATAATAAAACAACAAAATAATAAAATATTATTTTATTGTTTATGATGGCTGCCTACAAATCTGACAGCGATAATAGTAGTCTTGCCAATTCCCTGTCTATAAGGAACTACATAAATGGCCATTCATTGTGTAGGCTAATTGAAGGTGCTCATGTACTATACAACCAACAGAGCAAGGATGCATTATACATTGCTGGAATTAAGTTTAATAAACTTGACTTAATTAAGACAATTGAATTATCTGTTCAACTCTCATTTATTCAGGCAATGGTTAGTCTATTTCCCTTTCCTTTCCTAGGTGTGCATATCACTTCTCTGGCCTGTCTTTAGTTTTCCTCATTCCTGGAAGTTGAAATCAGATCCCAAACACTTGTCTAGTGTTTTCTGTATACTTTAAAGTGCTAGGATTTCAAAACATAATGTATAGAAAGATTATAGAATCATGATGCTGGGGAAGGACATTGTGAAATCCTTTCAGAATCATATTCATTGTCAGATAAATGGTTGGCCCATCTAAAATAGGTTTAGTATGTTCTCTTTTCCTTAAATATCTCCAGGGCCAGAAGTGCTGCAATGTAAGTGGCTCATTCCACACTTTCATTCTGATGGTTCAGATGATTTTTTATAACCAATACTAAGTTGCTTAAATTTTAGTTTTGTTTCCTCATATAGGTTTTCTTTGTGGATATATATGTATGCCCTATGACTTCAGAATTAAAAACAAAAAGAAGTGAAGTTCAGATATCTCGATGTGCATGTTGACTCTCTCTTTTCTTTTTCTTTCTTTATTTTATTTTTTTTCTTTTGCATGAATGAGACTTTTAGTTCTGGATAGCTCATTTATGTTTTTTGATTTTCTCATTACCAAGGATAACTGTAATGATTTTATTTTATACACAATATATATTATCTGTTGTAATTTGATGCAATGAAAGTTGTGTTAAGAGTATTAGTATTTATAGTAGTCATGACCAGAAGGGAAATTAGATTTGCTTAATTAAAGGAGAAGCAGCAAAGGTCTTCTCTCATGTAGCTTCAACCTCAACTAGCCTTTTACATTTAAGATTCTGTTTCATTCAATTTGGGTAACTAGTACTTTTGAGCTCTCTGTAAGAATTAGTGGATGGTGATAACACAGAAAAGTGAATTCTTTGAATGGGAAATTTGGTCCTAACTAAAATATTATAAGAACCTGATGGTCGTAGAAACTATGCATATACAAATAGTTTAGGAAAAGAACTTCCTGATTATACATATCTAGTTAGGGACTAAGAAGCAAACTTTAAAAGGAATACATAATACTAAAATAGGGTAATTTCTCACATGCCAAAGAATGACTTTTAAGCATCAAGATTAATCCTGTGAAGGGTTAACACATCATCTACAGAGGAGGAGTTTAGATTCAAAGAGACCATATCATTTAGATTTGAAAGCGATCTTAAACTGACAGCTGATAAGGCACTGATCCACTCTACCATCCTTTAATTCAAGAACAAACTTGCATCTCACAGTGGGGCTGTCCTTTTCCTTCTTATAGTGGCTTGAGGAAGATATATAAAAATGACTAAAAATAAGTACAGATTTAAGGGAGATATCTAAGTTTATAGTTGGTCCTTGGGAATTAGATGGCTTCTCCCTCTCGTTAGCTCATAGAAGTCTGATCAATTTCTACTTTCTTCCCCAGATGACAGGACCCTCAATCTAAAATGACCCTACAAGGCAAGTCTGATATAATAGTATCCTTAATTTATTAAGAAAGCAGATCCACAGGTGAACCTTATCTCCTAGAGGAAAATACATTCATGCTGGTGACAACACAGCTCAACCACCAGAATGTTGAATTTTCTACAGAAAGTAGCAACTACAGAAACCCCTATGAGAAAAGTACATAATGCAAAAGCTGTGGTCTCTAACCTACAAAATCATGAAAGTACAGTATAACCAAACAGATTAGAGGAGGAAAGAGACAGGAGGTCTTGTCTAGATGGGACCTTTGATATGAAGCCTGTCTCCCTTTAATGGCCAGTCAAGTTGTCCTGAATGTTCCAACCAAGATTGGTGGAACTAAGCACCATGTTCATAATTAGGTTATTGTGAGCCATTCTAATTCTGCTTGCCAGTAATAAATCTCTAAGCTGATTCCACTTCTCATGCAAGTCCTTATGGCACAAAATCACAGGTTAGTGAAAAAACCATAAGGATAAAGCCAGGAGATTTTGGGTCTCCTGGTAAACTCAGTTTCTTCCTGAGTTCTCTGATTATGATCACTGGGCTTACTGATTCTTATAAAAAATAGACAAAAGTGTAGATGCTTTATAATGGATTCTCAACTCTTAGCATCTCCTAGGAGTGGTGCATGCATAGTGGTGACAATAATCAGAAGATTGATTGATTGCTGTTCAAAGTGACAAGATTTAGGACTTATGACTCACTCCATTCCAGATCATAAATGGGCATATGGTACCTGAAGTGAAATAAAAATACACTTAAGTTACTGTGAGACATCTTTCAATTATTCACGGCAATGGCAGGAGTGATAAAAGAGCCACATGAAACTATAAATAACCCTTTAAACCTCATCTTAGCCAACTGTTTCAACATCTCTAATGCAAACAATTTTAGCAAGTTAGCAAAACCCAAAATAAAATGACTTTAATGTTTCCATACATTTCTTCCTGATGAAGATGGTGGCAAGAAGCCGTAGTGAAAATAATGCCAATATACTATTACATGTTTTATAAAAATTAAAAAGAAAAAGGATCAGAAGCAAAATATAGAGTAACCATACTTTATATTATTATTAGTTCCCCAGATAACAGTTCTAATAACCTCTAGTAACTATGCCTTAGTCATGGAAAGCAATAGAAAAAGCCTATAACTTCACTAAGGTGTTCTGAAAATGACTTTCTGCGACTCTTTTAAAAATATCTTTGATTTAAAATCTAGCATATTTGAGAATGAAATTAAATTGAAGTATTAAAGCAGTCGTGAATAAATGCTAATGAATCTCTTCTATTTCCCTAAAGAAATAGAAATCACATCAATCAATGATGACCTGAAGTAAATTCATCAGAATGCATTCCTAATGTTAGCAGCTAATTATAATTATATAAAACCCTCCAAGCTGGGCTGTTTCTAAGTTTGGTGTAAATCTCTGGCAAAAGCAGGTCAGCCTACCTGACCTTTTCCCTATTTGTTTTACCACACATTCCTCCCCCACCCCACCCCCAAATAACCACACTTAGGTCTACCTACTTTCTACACAAGTGAAGTCAGTTTAAAACAAATCTCAGAGGTAGCTATAGAGTGAAAAAAAAGTAAAGTCAATTCCTTAAAGGAGTGTAGGACTAGGGGAGTAGCTTCATGACTGCCCAAATACTTTAAAGGAAGCTAAGTAGGTGGGATTAGGGACCACTGGGTGTTTGGAGTAAGGTTTTTACTATTTTATTCTTAGCTTAAAGCAAACCACACCACTTGGAAATATCTGTAAATGTGTAGTTGCTTCTAATTTTTCTCTAAGGCCACTGCGTGGCCCAGTAAATGGGCTTACCTAATTTCAAATTTCACATCAATAACTCACTTTACTGAGCTCTTACAAAATTGAGATGCTTCTAAATGTCTTTGAAAGAACTCTCTTTAATGCTCTGTGTGTACCTAACTTTCATTTTAGCACCCCATCTGTCCTGTCTCCCTAAATTACTCACCATCCACGTAATGGGTATAAGGAAGGATAAGAGATCAAATTATGACTCAAGGTAACAAGTTGCTAACACTCTGTTTCTGTTTACCATGTAGGTCTTTCTGTTCATTAAAAAACAGTGCTTTTTGAGTATTCTTATTTATCATATGATATCGGATTCCTTACTTCATGACTATTGTAAACATATGGAATCTTCAGTGTTTAACTTAACCTGGAAAAGATGTTTTAACATCAAAATTGCTATTTATTAGATACACTCTGTTTAAGTACTTTTTTAGCTATTCTTTTTTTTTTTTTTTTTGT
>NW_007726333.1:385179-387987 GCF_000696425.1 Galeopterus variegatus | reverse complement strand
GGGAGCGCCGCCGCGCTTCCCAAGCGGCGCACTATCCAGTGCGCCACCGGGCCGACCCTTTTTTAGCTATTCTAATTAATACAGAGTACAGCCTTCTGTTACCAGCACTAATTATTTATGTATATAAATAATTAGTATATATATCTGTGTGTGTGTATATATATGTATGTACATATACACACACACACACACACATATATATATACACACACACACACACACACACACACACATATATAAAAAACGTACACTCGCCTTTTCAAAAAAATAAATTAGACATGAGAAAATTAGGCAAATATTAAATAAGATCAGGAAAATGAGTTGGAACCAGCAGTGTTTGTGAACAAATTTCAGACCCCAGAGTCTTACACAGTTCTGGCTGTGGGCCTTCTAGGGATTGTATGGGAATGAGAAACATAATCAGTTATAAGATTAACTGTCCAGAAGATTGAATGGACCAATGTTATGTGAGCATGGATTTTCAGGAAAGGTAGTGGCAGTAGAACTGGGTATGGTAGTCATGGTTGTGGAGGGGCATTTACAACTTTCTATAATGGAAAATATCTGCATTTTATAAATTAGTTTTGGTATGGTAGGTCCACAGATTTACTTCAAGAAACCAATGAGCTAAACAACAGTCCTGATATTCCTCCTTATTTTTATTTAGGCTGCTTATTGTTTGAGAAAGTATAACTTCCAAACTGTCCAGCAGGATTCTTAGTAGTGGTCTGACTCCCATGGGTCACTTTCCACTGAAAACTTTTAACCCAAAGAGACAGAGAAGCAGAATTGTACAAAATCATTTATTATGAACGTTTTTTAGACATATGAAAGTTTTTTAGACGTTGCTCATTTTGCTTTTATTTCTATTGATATAATTGACACTAGAGCTTTAGGTCAAAAAAAATTTATAATGCATTGCAAAGTTGTTACTGTGTTATTCCTGGGAGCTCTCACCAAAAGACGATAGTAGCTGAAGCAATATTGCATCAAATGTTAGTGAGACATAGGCCAATGGAGAAGACTACAAAGACAGTGCATTCTGCCAGGTAGATCAGTGTGATTTCTTGAGTTTCTATTTTCTTCCTTGGGTGTGACATTGATTTGAACTCAAAAGTTCTCTCCACAGCCCCTCATAGAGAGAGAATCTGAAAATAAATTCTTTCTCCATTTAAAAGAGAAAATCTATTATCCTACTCTTAGTTTCTGTAGTAGATGATGGAATATTGTGCTTCAATGTAATATCATAAATCATACGTACATATATAAATAATAATAAATGTAATGAAAATAATACCAGTAATAAGAGTAAGCATTTATTGAGCATTTTCTATGTGCNGGCAAATATTAAATAAGATCAGGAAAATGAGTTGGAACCAGCAGTGTTTGTGAACAAATTTTAGACCCCAGAGTCTTACACAGTTCTGGCTGTGGGCCTTCTAGGGATTGTATGGGAATGAGAAACATAATCAGTTATAAGATTAACTGTCCAGAAGATTGAATGGACCAATGTTATGTGAGCATGGATTTTCAGGAAAGGTAGTGGCAGTAGAACTGGGTATGGTAGTCATGGTTGTGGAGGGGCATTTACAACTTTCTATAATGGAAAATATCTGCATTTTATAAATTAGTTTTGGTATGGTAGGTCCACAGATTTACTTCAAGAAACCAGTGAGCTAAACAACAGTCCTGATATTCCTCCTTTTTTTATTTAGGCTGCTTATTGTTTGAAAAAGCAGAGCTTCCAAACTGTCCAGCAGGATTCTTAGTAGTGGTCTGACTCCCATGGGTCACTTTCCACTGAAAACTTTTAACCCAAAGAGACAGAGAAGCAGAATTGTACAAAATCATTTATTATGAACGTTTTTTAGACATTGCTCATTTTGCTTTTATTTCTATTGATATAATTGACACTAGAGCTTTAGGTCAAAAAAATTTTATAATGCATTGCAAAGTTGTTACTGTGTTATTCCTGGGAGCTCTCACCAAAAGACGATAGTAGCTGAAGCAATATTGCCTCAAATGTTAGTGAGACATAGGCCAATGGAGAAGACTACAAAGACAGTGCATTCTGCCAGGTAGATCAGTGTGATTTCTTGAGTTTCTATTTTCTTCCTTGGGTGTGACATTGATTTGAACTCAAAAGTTCTCTCCACAGCCCCTCATAGAGAGAGAATCTGAAAATAAATTCTTTCTCCATTTAAAAGAGAAAATCTATTATCCTACTCTTAGTTTCTGTAGTAGATGATGGAATATTGTGCTTCAATGTAATATCATAAATCATACGTACATATATAAATAATAAGAAATGTAATGAAAATAATACCAGTAATAAGAGTAAGCATTTATTGAGCATTTTCTATGTGCNAAATGTAATGAAAATAATACCAGTAATAAGAGTAAGCATTTATTGAGCATTTTCTATGTGCCAGACACTGTATTAAACATTTTACCTGCTTTATCTCATTTAAGTTTGACAACCACCCAATGAGATAAGTGCTTGTATTTTATCCATTTTTTCTGATGAAGAAAAGTATGGCATAAAGAAGGTAAGCAATTTGCCTAAGGTCATATGGTTAGAAAGGAACAGGTAAGAGAATCAGACTCAGTTCCCAATCTCATTTCAGATGATATAGAAATTTGTTAATCAGCATGTTGTATTCTGGCTTCTCATTCTTGAGTGGCTGATAAAATTTCTAAGGGGAATAGGCTTGACACTGAAAGAAAGGAGGGAAAAGGCCATGGGGAACATAAGAAGCTATGAAAAGATGAACTTACTGGGCTTATTTTAATGTAGCTTTTTTGGGG
>NW_007726333.1:384767-385114 GCF_000696425.1 Galeopterus variegatus | reverse complement strand
TCCATGTCTTGGCTATTGTAAACAGAGCTGTGATGAACATGGGAGTGCAGGTATCCCTTCGGCATGATGATTAATGTAGTTCTTAAGAGGAAGATTTTCTCAATAAGGCATGAGAAAGCTAGAATATTTGAATAACCATACCAACACAAGCAAGTATTTCTGAAGCTTTTGAATTGTTATGTGAGCATGGATTTTCAGGAAAGGTAGTGGCAGTAGAACTGGATATGGTAGTCATGGCTGTGGAGGGGTTCTTTAAGCAGAGAGGGGTTGTATATGCACCGTTCCAGAACTGTGAGTAGATTTTATGTGGACTTTTACCCTAATTACTGCAGAATTCTCTCTCCGTT
>NW_007726333.1:376415-383303 GCF_000696425.1 Galeopterus variegatus | reverse complement strand
AAAAAAAAAAACTTTTTCATTTACTCCATACATAGCATTTTTCTTACTTGCAAGCAACAGTGTATATCCAGTGTATGATATTTCCTTAGCTTTTTCTTCCTGTAGCATTTCATTTTTCAAGTCCTTTGCGGAACATAAATGTCCTAATACTTCTTTCTTTTCCCTCAACCCTCATAGTTTGTTTTTTCTTACAGTCAACATTGCAGGGCTGGGAAGCAGATAAAACAGTCTTGCTCAACTCAGATAGGATGTTTAAAAATAAAAAGATACCATGAGCTGCAATTAAATAATGCCCTAGAGGCAAAGTAATTTTCCTCTTCATAATAGCTGCCTTACTCAGATGAGAATTTCAGAGTATGAAGTGTGCTGTAGGCAATTTACCCACTTACTCAGATTTTCTTTCAGATTCAAAATGATGTTCAAATTGAATTAGCATGGTTTACTAATACCACATTTGGAATAATTTCGTATGTTTACATTTTTGCCTCCATCTTTTCCTGTTATTTCTTTGAGTCCTATATCAAGTCTTCTCAGTGATTAATTAAGAAACGATGTGGATTTCTTAACTTGGGTATTTTATTGCATTTCTTGCATTGCCTCTTGGTGACAACTTTGTTTTAATTGGTAACTGTTTTGCATTTTTTAAAATGAGCCTAGCACTCCTCCTATATTGAAAATGCAACAAATGGAATGAAGCATGGGACAAGAATTGAGACAACATGTTTTCCTTTCTTCTTTTTAGATGGGAAGGTTGAAGTTACAAAAGAGGGTGTGAAGCTGTGCACTATGGGTCCAGGAAAAGTGTTCGGGGAGTTGGCTATTCTTTACAACTGTACCCGGACAGCGACCGTCAAGAGTAAGACTGTTCTCATATTTTTCAAATACTTTCAATGTCTTTTTTTCCCTATACCTATGAGATAGCGATTAAAGTGACTATTGATTTAATCTGTGTAATTTTATTAACCCAATTTGAATTTGTGCCTTGCAATACAATTGATATATTTGTTTTCCTACTAAAAGGTGATTGTTAACAATCAGTTCTGGTTGACTTACATTTTACTGCTAATTTATGAAAATTATCCTTTTAATCAGGAATTGCCGTAATTAGGATCTTTTAAATGATGTAATTTTACACGTTAGAATTTAACAGGAGCAGAGCCTTTTCTTTTTCTGTCTTTAAAGGATCATATATAAGAAATTTTTACATGTCTGTCTATTTTGGGTTACATTCCCCATATAAATCCCACTTGTTCACTCAGTGGTTTAGAAAAATTAAGAGGAGAAATACGTCCTTTGTCTCATTCAAACATCATTGAATAAGATATATCCTGAATTCTAAAACTGTGTCTGGGTATATTTTTGTCTTCAATGGCTCATCAAGCTGTATATTATGGCATTTTTCATTTCTACTGATTGAGCTTATTTTAAATCGGGGCAATAAAGCAGCTTGTTTCCCTAATTTTACATGTATGTGTATATATGATTTCTCTAGCAACTTTTGTTGCTTGGTAAAAGCAGCTGCAGTAGTTAGAGGAGGAAAAGCTTTTTTTTTTTTAATTCTCCTTCCTGAGTAAGGATATAATGATTCTATGGGAAACAGAGCTGAATTCAAAAGCCAGCAGTGTAAGCTCCATTGAAACTTCAGGCAGACGTGTGTATTTTGTGTTTGAAGTCTTTCTAATACGTTATCCTGTGAATGATTTCTATCGCAAGTAACTTTGATAAGGTTTTGTTGTTCAAAAAGTGCTATTGACAAAATGATAAGTAAATTGTTAATATCAGTTAATGTTACCTGGGTGTCATTGACTAGTTCATATATTGTTTTTTTTTTTCTCTCAGAAGTACAGCCTATGATTGACAATATGACATTGAAAATTGGATTGAAAGAACTCAAGAATGCATGGCCAACTAGAGTCCCAGAAATTATCTTACGTGTCAATTAGTGAATCACCTAACAATTGATGTCATCACGGTGACATCAATTGCAATGGCAGCCCTTTCAGAATGAGTCCTACTTGGCATTTGATTCTTGATCTCTGAAAGTACAGGACTTGCGATTATAGATATTGCCATGTTTTTATTTTACGCGATCATCTAATTACATGACGTTAAGAATTATTAGGCCCAGTGAATTGTAACAGAATCTGCCACAACTTTAACTCCTTAAAAAGTGCTTTAACTGGAAAAAGAGTAGTTATGACTCCATTNTCTGAAAGTACAGGACTTGCGATTATAGATATTGCCATGTTTTTATTTTACGCGATCATCTAATTACATGACGTTAAGAATTATTAGGCCCAGTGAATTGTAACAGAATCTGCCACAACTTTAACTCCTTAAAAAGTGCTTTAACTGGAAAAAGAGTAGTTATGACTCCATTAAATGAAACTGATTTTACTATCATGCTTCATTTTCATGAGAAATATATCCCTTTTAGGGTAAAGCACACCAAAATAGCACATTTTGTTTAAACAGGCTTTCTCAGAATTATGAATATTAATTTTTTTAAGTTTTTAAAATATTTCAGCCTTGTGTACTGCTCATTTAACCTAATTAAAATTTCCAAAAGTCAACAGTGACTAATAACATGATACTTAGCCTTACAAAATATTGAATTCTTATTTTAAAAAACTATTTTAAACAGACTAGTCTACTTAAATGAATTTTACAGCAAATATTTTTTACAAGTTGATTGCTTTGTTTTATTAAGATCAATTTTCTTATTGGGTTTCTATGAAATGGTGTTCATCTATACTAACATCTATTGTATTCCCATTTGGCAAATTTAAATAGACACTATGCATTTGATTTAGCAAGAAGAAACTGGGTGTTGAATGCAAATTATAATCCTGATTATTTTGGAGTCAGAACATCCATCATCAAAAGCAATGAGTGATGGAGAGTTTCCTTCCTTAACACTGACTCTTAGAAGCCTCAAGAGTTTGTGCATGTGTGCACATGTATGTGTGCACGTGACTGTATGTTAGTGTCTTTCTTCAGAGTGCCTACTTAAGATACGGAGGTTGCATTGGGAAATGAGCCTAGGGTTGATGGTGTGCAAATATCTCTCTGCATATATAGGTACAGAGGTGTTGTGCATGAGTAAGGAATAATATCTATGAACAACTATTTCATCTGAATGTTGTATAAGAACTATAAGGTATGACTAACAATTGTTTATTGTTCATGACCTGTTGGTCCTGTCTCCTCTTTTATACAGGGAGATTGTGCTATGTAGGCCTTAAGTATCATTTTTTTAAATGTTTAAATTGAACCTTCAGGCTGAACACTTTATAATTCTGATTAGAATCCATTGTAATGCTACTTTTTAAAATGATTACAGAATATAACTCCCAATGCTATCATATGTAAAAAATGTCTACAGACTTATTTGGCTCGTAGGTCCAATCATTCCTCAGTATTCAAGATTGTGTTGACTTGTCTGTTTCTTCTTAACTGTCATCTTTTCATTGATAACCATTTGGAGTATCTTTCAAAATGGATTCATCCACTTAGATGTAATAGTCTAAGTCAGAGAAAACTCTTCTTACACAATAGCTTGTCTATCTGTGCCTTTTTCTTTCTTATTTACCTGGGCCTGCAACCCCTTTTCCCCCAACACCACCCACTTTTTTGTGTGATGGAAAATGTTATTGATCCTTTCTTCTTTCTTTCTCCCTAAGTCAGCCTGAAAGCTATCTGGCATTTTAATGCATTTTTAATCTCACAGTAGTGACTAAATCCTAGGTCGCATTCAAGAGTTCTTCAATGTACATGAGTTATTTCTTGTTCAAGAGAGCAATTTACGAAATTGTATTAGGCCATGAATAAATAAATTTCAGTGAGTTCCCCTGCTAATAAATGTGATCTGTGTTAACATATGTGTTTTTTTTAAAAAGCTTAGGTTATCAAAAAATGGTTTTGTTATTAAAGCTCTAGCTTGACATATGCTATGAAATATGATTATAAGCTTGTTCATAGCAGTCCAACTAAAAGAGGCAGCGTGGTAATTTAAAGCAAGCTCTTTGTTTTTCATCTGAGAAAAATCAATTGGCATTCTCCTGAAAATAAACAAATGTATAGCACTTGTTATTATGATAGCACTAGGAGGAAGATCTGATAACACCAGGAAGAATCATTTTTAAAAGTCAGAACCATAGCAATGTGGAAAGGAAAAACCATGTTATGATGCAGAAGATCTGTATTCCCAGTCTATTCCTGTCTTATAAAACAACACGATTGATTTTCTCCTGAGGAATGAGGATATAAAAATGCATAAAATTAAGATTATATTGTAAACAAAAATTTAACAACTGTCTTTACATTATTTGTGGCTTACATAGCCCAAGTTTTCTTTATGAACTATGATATGACAATGGCCACTTTGTGTCTATCCAATCATAAACATTCAGGTTGCCATGGGGAGGAAAAAAGAATGAGTTGTTATAGTTGGCTTTCATAACACCAAACAATCAGTGTCTCCAATGTTGTTTGATTTTTTACATTTTGTCTAAATATTTTGGTATTGTATAGAGAAAGGAATTTCATCATTCATTTTCATACCCAGTAAGGGGCAAGAATTTCACATGTTTACTGAATACCCCTTACTTATGCAATTCCCACACCTGGTGGCAGATCATTATCATGTTTTCCTAAAGTGTCATTCCTGGTTGTGATTTCACTTTCCTGCCCTCACAGCTAAAGCAGTATCAATTTACACTTACCCTGGGCCTCTTTCTTTGCTTCTATGCCCAAGGTTCTTCAAAATAACGAAAATGGAAAAGTTGAAGTTACTGAAAACATAAAAATAGAAAGGAAAAGGCTTTTAGTTAACAATGAGAGAAGGATTCAGTGACACATACCCTGTGTGTGAATTTGCAAGGGCATTTATGCTATTATTCTGTTTCACCTGGATTTTCCACAACCAGCACTCACAACTACATAGGAATTTTTAATGTGATTTGAATATAAGGCTCTTTGCTGCACCTTCAGGTGTACATGATTTGGGGTATTTTTGCCTGAAGATACTAAATTGAAGCCCTGTCCCCTTTATTTTGAGTTTCCAGCTCAAAGTGCCCCCAAATGTCTGATAATGTATAATTCAAATGTCTTTATTTAAATATACTCCAATACAAACCCGAGAAGAAAACAACACTTGTAGAAAAACAGCTTGGTGCCGGGTCAAGATGATCACTATAGAAAGTTATTTGCAAAGTATGTATGTTGTGGGTGTGGTGACTATTTTATGAAGTTTGCTGAGCAAAATGTCTGAGTTATTATTTCTCCTTGGATTATTTACAACGAGTATTTAAAATTTTCACAGTATTAAAATACTTCAGTACAAACACAAAAGAGCCTGAACAGCCAACAAGAAATCTGACAAATTGATGACTCTGATAACATCTGGTAAAAATATTTTTCTGCCTTGGTTTGAATAGACTTTCGAGTTTCCATATTTAAGCTTTTCTAGTATATTAGCAAAGGAGAAGTTGGCTAGTTAACTGACAAATTGATGACTCTGATAACATCTGGTAAAAATATTTTTCTGCCTTGGTTTGAATAGGCTTTCGAGTTTCCATATTTAAGCTTTTCTAGTATATTAGCAAAGGAGAAGTTGGCTAGTTAAGATGTTTTACTAAGTGTCATAGATATTTTAAGAACGAAGTTGGAAGGTTTGGATTTTTCTGTTTATTTTTGTTTTTAAAATAAATTTGAGTCTATGTAGTGAAATGGCTTGTACATTCCCTTGCAGCTATTTCAAGCATGACATTCTTCAACCTGAGTCAGAAAAATCTGCCGACTGTCAAAAACCTAAAAAGACGGATGGGAAAAAATAAAAAGAGATTTGATTGAAATTGTTTGCTCTAATACCTCTAAATGCTATAAATACAATACCTATACCTAATATTTATGCTGTGTAAACCATACGTACGTACAGTGCTTTTTATTAGTAAAGGAACAAAAGGCATGGATACCAATTTTTAGTGTTAATGAAAAGGAATCATAGATGAAGCTTTTACAGTAGCTGTTAACTTTGAAAGTTTCTTAAGATGACTTAAATCAAGAAGTAAGTGATCAGATATTTTTTTTTAAGAAATCATTATAGAGCTCCATAAAACATCATATTTATGATAAAGATACATTCACATGTGAAAATGAAGCAGCACTCTCTGCTAGCACAAACAGTAGTGTGCACAGTGATTACCTGAGATTTTAATGAGCCGGAGTAACCACGTACTGTTAGGCTCCCTGTGCCACAACAAAAGAGCAGAAGAGGTAAGTGTTGATGAGACTGGATTTGTTCTGCCTTTGATAGGTGAATTAAAAAGATGCATGATTTGCCTTATCCCAGTCCAATGCATGCTTTCTACCAAGAATTCTGAAAGAAAGGAGAGAAGACACAAAATACACTTAGGCTAATGAAGACTGAAAACATGACCCTCATTATAGTAGGGACAGTCTAGTGACTTCTCAGGAATTTCATCATCCTGGACAATGAAGCAAACATAGTGCATCCTGGAAAAGTAGGTACACTTGTTTAGTGAGTTAATTAGATAATATTCTTCTTAGTAAAATTTTCATCCCATTTGCCTACTAAAGAGTACTGTGAAATTAGTAACATAAATCCAATTATGTAATCTTTGGAAAATAAATTTCTTGAATAATGGAATCAATTCACTAGGTACCGATAATGCCACATAACAGACTAACGTGAACAAATGGATATACAGAAGCTATCCTTTAATCTCATTCCTTTATTGTTTAAGTATATTAAAAGTGAATTTCAGAGGAGAGAAAAATAATTATTAAATAACATTTTTTTTTCATTTATAGCTTAAGAAGTTTTTTTTCTAGGCTTGGTGCAAACTGTTACAATCCAAATTTAAT
>NW_007726333.1:365173-376258 GCF_000696425.1 Galeopterus variegatus | reverse complement strand
TAAATTTCTTGAATAAAGGAATCAATTCACTAGGTACTGATAATGCCACATAACAGACTAACGTGAACAAATGGATATACAGAAGCTATCCTTTAATCTCATTCCTTTATTGTTTAAGTATATTAAAAGTGAATTTCAGAGGAGAGAAAAATAATTATTAAATAACATTTTTTTTTCATTTATAGCTTAAGAAGTTTTTTTTCTAGGCTTGGTGCAAACTGTTACAATCCAAATTTAATTATAATTTATATTTAACTACTTCCAAAAAAGATTCAAGTCCAATTTCCATATAGACTCGGCCTGGTATTCATATGTTAGCAGTGCTTCTTGGGCAAAAGTCACCTCCCACAGTTAAATGAAGGCAATAAACTTAATTCCTTCTGAAGGTTAAATTGCTTCCCCCCTCGCTCCCCCAGTTCCTAAGTCATTGAATACCTTGAATGTTCCTTAACTCTAGAGAATAATCAGACTTTAATTGATGGGGTGTTATCATTTTTTAAGGATCATAGGTAATTTAATAGTAAATGTAAACAGTGACCAAGGAAGGCTAATTATCTTTAGCAGGTTTTTTTGTGTTTTTTTTTCTTTTTTTAATCCTACAGAAGTAGTGTTTTTCCCACAAAGACCTGCATCATAAGAAGTTCCCACACAATGTAAAGCTTGAGTCATTTTTTAGTATAGTGAATCTTATTCATTTAATAATTTGCTAAGATGTATTTTTACTACTTATTCAACTGATTTGAAGAAGAAAAAGCCAGTAGTAACAGGTCAATATTGCATTTTATGTAATTATTTTTTTTAAAGGAAAATTTCTTGTCCGTGGATAGTGATGAATTCCTGATGCATGCTTTAATAGTAACAATAAATAATAACAACAGGTAACATTTGAGGGCTGTGAGTGATACACTAGTCTCAGAGTTTTGGGAATGGGTAGTGGTGTCACCCACATTTTATTGTTGAAGCAACTAAGACCTAGAGCAGTTAAGTGACTGGTACGATATCACACCATAAGTCTGACATTACTTGGCTACGCTCCTGTTTTCACAAGCTTTTAAATTTTGTCTGCGGTGGTTCATTGGACTTTTAAGCACAAGTGCATCTGTAAGACTACTTCTTTTGGTCTGAGGACCATACACAGCATGTTACAATTTTTTTGAATGTTTTAATCTTAACATGTGGACGCACATTAAGTACATTTGTTATGAAAGGATGAGTTGTGTAACATGATGAGAGGGCCATAGTCTTTAAGCCTTAGAGACATACGAGGGTACTTTAAAAATTTCGTGGAGAGACTCATATTATTTTTTAATTCTGTTTTCTCTGAACTTTTAAAAAATTTATGTTTAATTGTACACATCTGTGGGGTACAGAGTTGAATATCAATACCTGTGTGTAATGCTCAAATCAGCATAATTAGTACATTCAATGTTATGCAATGTAATCATTTTTCACGGTCCTTTACCAAGTCCTCCCTTACCCCCCTCCCATTCCCTCTTTTGCTCATCTGGTAACCTCAGTTCTGTTTTCTCTTCTTGAAAGTTCATTGTGTTATTATGATTATTGCTTCTTTCTTTCTATCTATCTTTCTTTTTTAGCTCCCACTTATGAGTGAGGACATGCGGTATTTCTCTTTCTGTACCTGGCTTATTTCACTTAACATGATTTTCTCCAAGTTCATCCATGTTGTTATGAATGGCAGTACTTCATTCTTTTTTAAGGTGGAGTAGTATTCCATTGTGTATATAACATATATCACATTTTCCTTATGTCATCAGACAATGGACATTTAGGTTGGTTCCATATTTTGGCTATTGTAAGTAGAGCTGCAATAAACATGGGGGTGTAGGTATCCCTTCAAGATGATGATTTCCATTCCTTTGGGTACATACCCAGCAGTGGGATTGCTGGATTGTATGGCAGTTCTATCTGTAGTTGTTTGAGGAAATTCCATACCGTTTTCCATAATGGCTGCACCAATTTATAGTCCCACCAAAACTGTAGGAGAGTTCCCCTTTCTTTGCATCTTCACCAGTATTTGTTTTTCTGTCTTTTTGATAATAGCTAGTCTAACTGGGATGAGATGATATCTGAATGTGGTTTTGATTTGCATTTCTCTGATGCTGAGTGATGTTAAGCATTTTTTCATTTGTCTGATGGCCATTTGTATATCTTCCTTTGAGAAATGCCTATTCAGCTCCATTGCACATTTTTTAATTGGGTCACTTGTTTTTTTGCTGTAAAGTTGTTTGAGTTCCTTGTATATTCTGGATATTAATCCTTTGTTAAATGTATATTTTGCAAATATTTTCTCCCACTCTGTTGGTTGTCTTTTAATTCTGTTAATTGTTTCTTTTGCTGTGCAGAAGCTTTTTAGTTTGATATAGTCCTGTTTGTTTATTTTTTCTTTTGTTGCCTATGCATTTAGAGTCATATCCATAAAGTCTTTGCCCAGTCCTACTTCCTGAAGTGCTTCCCTATGTTTTCTTTTAGGAGTTTTGTAGTTTTTGGGTCTTATATTTAAGTCTTTAATCAATTTTGAGTTGATTTTGGTACATGGAGAGAGGTACGGGTCTAGTTTCATTCTTCTACATAGGATATCCAGTTTTCCCAGCACCATATATTGAAGAGGCAGTCTTTTCCCCAATGTATGTTCGTGGTGCCTTTGTCGAAGATCAGTTAGCTGCAAATTTGTGGGTTGATTTCTCTATTCTATTCCATTGGTCCGAGTAGTCTGTTTTTATACCAGTACCATGCTGTTTTGGTTACTATAGCTTACTATCCTGTAGTATGATTTGAGGTGAGGTAGTCTAATGCCTCCAGCTTTATTTTATTTCTTTGCTCAGGATTGCTTTGGCTATTTGAGATCTTTTGTGTTTCTATATGAACATTAGGATTTTTTTTTCTATTTCTGTGAAGAATATCATTGGTATTTTAATGGAGATTGCATTGAATCTGTAGATTGCTTTGGATAGCATGGACATTTTCACAATGTTAATTCTTCCAGTCCAAGAGCATGGAATGTCTTTCTATTTTATTGTGTCCTCTTTAATTTCTTTCAGCAGTGATTTGTGTTCTCATTGTAGAGATCTTTCATTTCCTTGGTTAAATTGATTCCTAGGTATTTTATTTATTTTATATTTTTATTTTTTTGGTGACTATTTTAAATGGGTTACCTTTCTAGATTCCTTTTTCTGCTGGTTCATTGTTGGAGTATAAAAATGCTACTGATTTTTGTGTGTTGATTTTGTATCCTGCAACTTTACTGAATTCAGTTATCAGCTCTAAGTGTTTTATGGTACAGTCTATAGGTTTTTCTGTATATAAGATCAGATCATCTCTAAACAGGGACAGTTTAACTTTGTCTTTTCCATTCTGGATGCTCTTTATTTCTTTGTCTTGACTGATTGCTCTGGCTAGAACTTCCAATATTATGTTAAATAGGAGCATTGAGAGTGGGCGTCCTTGTCTTGTCTTTTTGAACTACCCTTGTTAATGAGCAGTCAGAACCAATAGCAGGATCTAGTTTTTACAGTGCATTGAAACCCTTATGATCATTTCATGAGATGAAACTTTATGGTTCAACATTTGAGCAATTCTTAAATACTTAGCAATCTAGGGAGCCACATATTTCTTTTATAAAATCTGTTAGTCAAGGCATTTCTTTAAAGTAGGAGTTATAAAATTTTATTTTATTTTTTATTATTTAAATCTTCACTTTATTTCCTTTTTAAATTTTATTTATTTATTTTTAAATTTTAACTGACGTATTGTAATTGTATATACTTATGGGTAAAATCTGATATTTTGATACATATATATGTTGTGTAATAATTGGGTCAGAGCAGTCAATGTATTCATCACCTCGTATATTTATCAGTTCTTTGTAGTGAAAACATTCAAAAACCTTCCTCTAGCTACTACTGTGTGATATACAAAACTTAACTGGTAACCATAGTCACCCAACTGTGCTACAGATTGCCTGAACATATTCCTCCTATTTAATTGTAATTTTGCACTCATTGGCCAACCTCTCTCTGATTTCCCTCCCAGTCTCTGGTAACTACTGTTCTATTCTCTCTGTTCTATCAACATTTTTTTCCCTTAGATTCCACATTGAATTATGAAATTTTAAATAGCCATTCTAAAACAATGAATGAAGAATAGGGAGGGAAATTATTTTTTGTTACATATCAATCTAAAAGTTGAGTCATGACAAGTGGCTTCCCTTTGAAATTTACTCTGACAGTGGAAGAAATGTAACCACAGCACTTCAGTGGTGAATCTGAGAAGCCCACTCTTCTTATGTGATGTTCTTTGTTGACTAAATAAATTTCTAAGCAATCATGATAACAATGCTTTATAATTTACAACATGTCATCCCAAGGATTATGTAAGGATATCCCCCAAATATCCCAGCCTAGTAGGTAAAGAGGTTGTCCCTGATTTTCCAAATGTGAAAATGCAGGTCAAGATCATGGAGTTGTTAGTACAATTCATTGATGAACTCTCTGATGCAAATTTAGGTAGTAGTATTTGAGGCACTTGCTATAAACATTCCACCTCTCCCCAAGTGTGTAGGCTCCTGAATAAGGCCCGTAATATACCTACTACTCACACCTAAAGTGTGAATTTTTGATTAAGGAACCTCAAATATTTACCTCAATGTTTCTCAAAGTGTGATCCCTGGAACACCAGCATCAGCATCACCTGAACACTTGTTAGAAATGCAAAATCTGTGACATCCCTGATGTACTAAATCAGAAATTTTGGTGGTGGAGCATAGCAACCTGTGTATAACAAGCCTTCCAGGTGATGCACCTAAAGTTTCAGGACCACTGGATCTACATACATCCTGCAGGTGCTTAATTAGTGTTAACCCACACGTGTAAGAGTACATACTCTCATGTGCATCAAATAGTCTATATTGAACTATTTAAAAGAAAATTAAGAAACTATAACAAGCAGTCAGTGTTATTCTTGGCATCGTTGTAGTTTTTTTTTTCTTGTTTTGTTGCCGTTGAGCAGAGAGATTTAAGGAAAGTTGCATTTTTCTTTTAAAAAGCGAAAACATTAGAAGAGCACTAACATTGTGCAGATTATTAACATATTCTTTTGAAGAATAGTAAGTAAAATTAGAATAATGGGTTTAGAGGGAAGGAAATAATTAAAAAACCATGCACTGCTGGAACATGTTGTTAACAAGAATCACTTTTATTTTTACTTTTTTTTTTTTCGTTTATTGAATTTGATAGCTAGGACATTGGTAGGAAAACAGAACCAAGAACAAGATTCTCTTGATTTTGTGTTGTTCTTTTTCAGGATCATGAGTGTAGTTTGGATTAGATGAAAAGAGATGTGGGTGGACATTTTTAAGAAAACAACTGAGTTGATAATGTTTCTCACTCATAGATTAGATCTAATGCATTGGACCGATAGTGGAATTGAGACCTGTAGAGATCTGAGGCCTGCGATGTTGAAGGATACAGGTAAGGAGGTGAGCCAGCTAATTTCTTCAGGTGTCGTGAAGAACTGAGTTTTCCCTGTGAATGTAGCAGCAGATCCTAGAAAGTAAATATTGACTTCTCAGAAAGGCAGGGAGGGAGGGATCAAGAAATGATCTTGGGATAGCTGAACATTGTCCTCGAAAGCTAAATATTCTTTACGACTTGTTTTCCATAAAGGGCAGTCTACCTCACTAATAAATACATGCTTTATATCATCATAATTCCTCCCATTTCTAGTAGAGAAACATTTTATTGAGTTGAAGTATTGTTGTCTGTAGTATTCTGAGTGTGATTAAATAGCATTGTTTTTTTTGTGTGTGTGTCTTTTTTCATGACCGGCAACGGATCGCAACCCTCAGTGTCACGCCCGTACCGGACCGGGACCGGCAACGGGATCGCAACCCTTGGATTGTGCCCACACCTTGCTCAGCCAGTGAGCGGCCGGTCTGTATGTGGGATCCGAACCCTCGGCGGGAGCGCCGCCGCACTCCCAAGCGGTGCACTGTAGCAGTGCGCCACCGGGCCGGCCCTAAATAGCATTGTTTAAACTATTTTCCTAACTGATTTTTTTTGTTTGTTTCCAGAGCAAAATCTCATGGAGTGCTTCTGTGCATGAAGCTTATATAAACAGACATTTCTGGTTACAGACTGGGGGAACAGCCTCCAGGAGCCCTTCCAGGGGTCCTGTATTCTCTCATTCTTCATTCCTTTACATTCCTCCCCTTGGATTAAGTACTTCTATGGCATTTTTGAGTTCCAGTCAGGCAACACAGTTTGAAAATCCTGCTGTAGTTGAATCTAAGGTTACTTTGAATATCTAAGTAAAGGTAATACCTTATCAACTACGTACATGACATTGGCTATGTATAGTTATCTCTAACCTCCACAGTACCCCATATATTCTAGGCATCAGTGACATCATTGCACAGGGGAGGTAACTAAGTTTTAGCGAGCTTAAATTACTTCTTTAAGTCACACACCTGGATTTCTAAGCTTTATCTCTCTCCTTGACAGTCCCTGGTAAGACGTTGAACTGCATCATCTCAAACGTTGTTTCTGGCAGTCATAGATGAAGATCGAATTTCAGATCTGTACTGTCATTCTTCAAGAATTTCTAGACTCATTACAAATTCTTGTGAGACACTGCATCAGCAAGAGAGAGGGCATAGCCCTACAATTAAATAAGTCCAGCTGAAGGGAAAGGAAAGATGGAAAGATTATAAGGAATTCTTGGCAAACAAGAGATATAGATAAGCAGAGACATTTTGAGAGAGAGAAAAATCATTTTGGACTGGCATGGACAGGTTTTGTAGAAGAGATAGAAATTGACCTGTGCCAAAATTAAATGGTAGAATAATTCAGAGCATAGGGTCTAGAAGCATATTGCCTAGGTTCTCATCCTCTGCCACTTACTAGCTGTGCACCCTTTGGAAAATAATTTAATGTTCCTGGGCCTCAGTTCCCTTACCATTAAAATGGTAAGGACCTGCCTTATGACTGTGGCAAGAATTTATATTAGGGAATGACTTTGAAGGGCTTAGTGTAGAAATGAGTGTAATGTGTTCAGTAAACACTGTTCTGTTACAGTTGTTACCATCACAGCCAATGCTATAAAAGCAAAAAGGAATTCTGAAGAGAGTTGGGACCTTAATTATCTGCAGAACCTGAGATATACCACTGAGGAACACAGAGTGCAGATTGAAACCCATATGTAGAGAAGAATGGGAAAGGGCCACATTCCAGATTGTGAGGTCCCTAGAAGGATCCCAGACTCTGAGATACCTCTCCTTTCATCATGGCCACTACCCAGGGAAGTGGGTTCAGATGTATACTTTGAGTGAACTAGTGTAAGAACCACTAACATCAAAACCAAACTACAGGTAGGGATACAGGGGGAAGTGATTAGATTATATAGGCTGGGCATTTCAATGCAATACTTATGCTTCGAGGTATAACTTCGGACTATGAAGAGGTAAAGAGTATTCATCTGTGTTTTCTTATAGTCCTATTATCATCACTTCCATCCTGGGCACATCTCTCAGGACTTCCATGAGAAATGTTTGTGTATTTTTGTGGTTTGTGTGTGCACAGACCTGAGAAGATTCCAAGTACATCAAGGCCTTGGACAAATTAAGAATAGATGGCTATTGAGCATGCCTCTAAAATGTCAATTATTTTAAAAAGTAATATTTCAGAGAAATGACACCTATAGATTTTATTTTAAGGTACAGCCTGCAAATTCAAGACTCTGCTGTCCAATTCATTTGTTTCCTTGGATTCCTATAGGAAAGAATCTTAATCTCCTATATTCACCATGTTCTTTCTGGAAAAAGACGGCCACAATTTTCCTAAGAGTGCAAAATCTGGACCCCAAATAGATTCAAGCTCCTTATCCTCTGGCCAAATCTTTGGCCTTTTATCTATAGGTTGAACTTAATTCATGGTTTCCTTAAAAATAGTTACTCAAGTTCTGGTCATTGTTCATATTCATTGTTTTTCATTGTCATTTAGTATTTTAAAGCAGAAATGTAGTAATTTAAGTGGAATTTGCCACTGATATGCAGCCAATAAAAATTATCCATGAAGCTTGAGCATAACATTAAACAGAGTAAGCTACTGAAAAAAAAAAAAAAAAGAAACTAGGAAATGGGACTCTCACCAATGTGAAATGGCCCCATTTATGTGCAGCCCAGAGTGTAATATGTGAAGTTTTAAGATATTAGAAGTATTTTAATATCTTGAAATTTCAAAGTAGAGTTGCTTCTGAAATGCTAACCATCTTCCAAAACTCAAATTTGAGTTGGAAGAGGACTTACACATCAAAAATTAACTCTCATTGTCTGTAATTAGTTTTAGGTCTAATAAAAAATGAAAATGAGCTCTAAATGTTTGGGAGTTCTTTTTTTTTTTTTTTTTCCTTTTTGTCTTTTTTCATGTCCGGCAACGGACCGCAACCCTCAGTGTCGCGCCCGTACTGGACCGGGACCGGCAACGGAATCGCAACCCTCGGTGCTGCGCCCGCCCCTCGCTCAGCCAGTGAGCGGGAACCGGTCTGTATGTGGGATCCGAACCCTCGGTGGGAGCGCCGCCGCACTCCCAAGCGGTGCACTGTAGCAGTGCGCCACCAGGCCGGCCCCTGGGTGTTCTATTTAAGTATATTAATATACCTTAAAAGTCACAGATCTAAAAAGAGAGAGAAAGAGAAAATACTAAATGAAAGATATAATCTTTTATTTACTCGTCTCAGAATCTCCTACTTGTGCTTTGTGTTTTTCAATCAGAACAGCTTAAACCATGGACAACAGTAACTGATTGTAAAAGCAGGATATTATTTTCTGTATTGTTTTTTTTCCTAATACTTAAACTAATTTAACATGCCTTTTAAATTTTTTTCATAATTTTATGATCATAAAAGTAATATGCTTATAAAAATATATGCATATAAAGATTTAAAAAATCATTTATCACCCTCCTACCAAGAAAGAATACAGTAAACATTTTGAATTTTATCCTTTTTCTGCCTGAACATTTTTAAAGGTAAGATCATACTGCCATGCTTTATAATAATTATACTGAATTCTGAACATTCATCATTTGTTTATAGCTGATATAATAAATGGAAGTTGGTAATACTATTCTTCTTAAAGTTTAGGGTCAGAGAGGCTGGATTTTATTTTCATTTTCTCTTTGAACTTTTCACTTATATGGTAATATTAGTGTGCCTTTTCTCCCACTCATTGTCTTCCAATTTTTTTGTTGGTGGTGGTGTTCATTTTTGTTATTAAGAATGGTTTCTTATCTGCTCTTCACGTGAATATTCTCCTTGATCCATGCAACTTGATAACTTGAACTAGGATATTAACACTTCGTATTTATGTTTCATGAATTCTTTGAATTGGAAGCTGTTATGCATGCCCTTTGTTAACAGGGATGATTGAATTGGTGTCTTTCTAAAGACATGCTCAACAGTAATGCTTATCTAGTGGTTGACTTGGCAAACCTTGAGAGCATTTGAATTTTAGTTTTCTCCCAATTTTTGTACTGACATTCTGGCATTCTGTTTTAGGACTGATATTTTACTCAGTTGAATCACTGGTAGCTTAAAATTTATGGAATAATTATGTTGATTGATTTTAATTGCTCAGCAGAATCATTTAAAAAAATTAAACGTTGGCAAGCTTGATTTATTTACAACCATGTCATTAACATCTCAGAACATTAGTTAAGTAGGCACTAGATTTCTTTTCCAGATGAACTCCTAAGGCATATAAATTCATGGCATTTGGGTGAGCAGATTTGCACTGCTTCTCCTATAAACTGATTCTTAATTGTTATTAATGTTTGGGAAAATGTGTTAGTCCATGTGGCAAGCTACCCAAGAAAGTTTTCAAATTAAGATGAATTTCATAAACTGACACCCACAGGTAAGATGTCTTCTGATGTAATCTCTCTTTTCCAAAGGTATTCTTCTTAAGTAAACCATTCCATAACCATTTAAGGTATTACTGTGCTTTTTTTTTTTTTTTTTTTTTTTTTTTCCTAAGGAGTGTTCATACACTTAGGCCCTTCAAAAGTATAACTTTGTTTATACTAACTTATGACTTGGGCTTGTAATTAAAAATTGGTCCTTGCTATGTTCTCTGTAGCCATTTTGGAGTTCTTTAAGCCTCTTCTTTTGAAGTTGAATGATGGTATTGTTGCTAAGATCACTTCTTTGTGACCTAAAAAAAAAGAAAAGCTAAAAATATTGACCAGAAGTCCAGTGGTTAAGAGTCTTTTGGATTTGGCATGATGGGGTAGCTGTGAACTTTGACTTTGGTTCTTACATTTTATTTTTTTGTAACAGAGCATTTAGAGCATAGCAAATATTGCCAGGAAGGTATTGATAGGAGTTATTGATAATATGGTAAGATTTGTAAATAGTGTTCTTCTGTTTTTGGCCTTAAAATTTCCTAGTTAGATTGTGTTTTGGACTTAAAATTTTCTAATTCAATATGGCCTTGAAGTCTAGTGTACAGTCAGAAAAAATAAAGAAAAGGCAGATTTTAGAAGACATATATATATATATTTTGTTATACATACATGTGGGGCACAACATTGATTTTCAATAATTTTGTACAATCTGTGATGGTTAGAACAGTATAGTTAGTTTATTCATCATTACAATATGTGATCATTCTTTGTGTCCATTGGCCAATTCCTCATTAGCACCCCTCCTTCTTCCCCCCCTCCCCTTTTCCACATCTAGTTTCTTTTTTTTTTTAAAGCTGATGGGTAAAGAGATCTTAACCCTTGACTTGGTGTTGTCAGCACCACAATCTCCCAAGTGAGTGAACCAGCCATCCCTATATAGGGATCCGAACCCTTGGCCTTAGTGTTATCAGCACTACACGCTCCCAAGTGAGCCACAGGCTGGCCCTCCACATCTAGTTTTCTAAAAGTTCAATGTATTATTGTGATTATTCTTTCTTTCTTTATCTCTCTTTCTTTCTCTCTCCCTTCCTTCCTTCCTTCCTTCCTTCCTTCCTTCCTTCCTTCCTTCCTTCCTTCCTTCCTTCCTTCCTTCCTTCCTTCCTTCTTT
>NW_007726333.1:357091-364194 GCF_000696425.1 Galeopterus variegatus | reverse complement strand
CTTCCTACCTTCCTTCCTTCGTACCTTCCTTCCTTCCTTTCCTACCTCCTTCCCTCCTTCCTTCCCTCCCTCCCTCCCTCCTTTCTCTCTGTCTCTCTTTATTGTTCATTTGTGTTTTTATGGATTCAGCTCCCTGTTATGAGTGAGAACATGTGGTATTTCTCTTTCTGTACCTGGGTTGTTTCACTTAGAATAAAAATTTTCTCCAGGCTCATCCACATTGCTGCAAATAATGGAATTTCATTCTTTTTTATGGCTGTGTTGTATTCCACTGTGTATATACACCACAATTTCCTTATCCCATCATCCATTGATGGGCATTTAGGTTAGTTCCATTGCCTAGCTATTGTAAATAGAGCTGCCATAAACATGGGAGTGCTGGTATCCCTCCAACCTGATGTTTTCCAATCCTCTGTATATATCCCCAGTAGTGGGATTGCTGGATCATATGGAAATTCTATCTGTCATTGTTTAAGGAAGCTCCATACTGTTCTCCATAATGGCTATTCTAACTTACAGTCGCACCAACAGTGCAGAAGGGTTCCTCTTTTTCCACATCCTCACCAGCATATGTTATTCTCTGTCTTTTTTATAATAGCCAGTCTGATTGGGGTGAGGTGATATCTCAAAGTGGTTTTGATTTGTATTTACCTGATGATAAGTGATGTTGAAAATTTTTTTCACATACCTGCCGGCCATTTGTATATCTTCCTTTGAGAAATGTCTATTCAGCTTCTTTGCCCATTTTTTAATTGGGTTATTTGGGTTTTTTGCTGTAAAATTGTCTGTATATTCTGGACATTAATTCCTTTTCAGATGCATAGTTTGCAAATATTTTCTCCCATTCTGTAGGATGTCTTTACAATAGTCACCAAACAAAACAAAACAAAAACCTAGGAATAATCTTACCAAAGAGGTGAAAGATCTCTAAAATGAGAACTACAAATCACTTATTAAAGAAATTAAAGGGGCCGGCCCGGTGGCGCACTCGGTAGAGTGTGGTGCTTGGGAGCATGGTGGCGCTCCCGCCGAGGGTTCGGATCCCATATAGAGACCAGTCCGCTCACTGGTTGAGCGTGGTGTAGGCGCGACACTGAGGGTTGTGATCCCGTTGCCGGTCACGAAAAAAGACAAAAAGGAAAAAAACAAACAAACAAAAAAAAAGAAACTAAAAGATGGAAAGACATTCCTTGTTCATGGATTGGAAGAATCAATGTAGTAACAATGTCCATGCTGTGCAAAGCCACCTACAGAATCAGTGTGATTCCCATCAAAATACCAATGACATTCTTCACAGAAACAGTAAAAGCAATCCTAACATTTATATGAAACAACAAAAGACCCCGAATAGCCAAAGCAATATTGAGCAAAAAAAGTAAAGCCAGAGGCATTACACTTCTGACTTCAAACTATCTTATAAATCTCTGGTAACCAAAAAAGCATGGAACTGGCATAAAAACAGATATGTGGACCAATGGAACAGAATAGAAACTCAGAAATCAACCCACATATTTACAGCCAACTGATCTTTGACAAAGGCACCGAGAACATACATTGGGGAAAAGACTGCCTCTTCAATAAATGGTGCTGGGAAAATCTGGGTATCCATTTTCAGAAGAAAGGAAACCTGATCCATACCTCTCACCATATACCAAAATCAACTCAAAATGGATTAGAGACTTAAATATAAGCCCCAAATCTTTAAAACTCCTTGAAGAAAACTTAGGGGAAACCCTCCAGGATTTAGGACTAGGCAATGACTTCATGAATAACACCCCCAAAGCACAGGCAACAAAAGAAAAAATAAACAAATGGAATTATATCAAACTAAAAATCTTCTGCACAGCAAAGGAAACAATCAATAGAAGACATATTAAGGAATATAAACAGAAAAGCATATATTTATTAAGAAAGAGCATGTTTTTCGTTTAGAAAAATTGATTTGACTCTCATGCAGACCAAAGCCTGGCTGTATTAAAATGTTGAAAAGAGATCTAAAAATTAAGGAAAGTATTCTGATTATTCTCTCTCCAGTGCTTAGCTAGGTAAATGAGGGACTGGAGAATAGAGCAGAAGGCCCATGTAGTATCAAAACACCTGGGTGTACTTAAAAATAAAGAAAACCAATCATGATAAGAAGCATACATATAAAGTAATGTAAATGGCACTTAGTGAAACTCATGCACAGTAGAATTAATCTACCTTTTGAAAAAAGCCAATTTGATAAAAAGGAATGTTATGGAGAAAAAGTAAAATAAGGGAACATTGAATATTTGTATAGCATAAGGCTGTTTTATTATTCAGACTCTGGTTCAGTAGAATGCATCATAAAATATATGATTTTATGACACATTTTAAAAATGTATGTTGAATAGAAAAATTCTTGTTCATTATGGATTTATTTGAAATTTTAGTTCTTAAGTAACTTATTGGCATAATTCCATTAGCACTTATTTTTATTCCTCTTATGGAAAATCATAATAGCTTTGGAAATTGCTAATAATTAAATACCCATTTTTTCTGTTGGTGCTAATATTTTCAGCTTAGTATTTTAAATGATTCTTAAAGAGTTAATGTACTTTATTAATTATTTCATACTGAAACATTTTCAAGTACCTCAGCAAATTGTGAACATAACATCATGCTCATTGAAATCACAAAAGCTTACCAGCATTTAAGGACTTTTTCTCAAGGGTAATATATCATAACAAAAAATTTTTTTTTAGTTCATCTATGGTAATCCCGTTGCATGACTTTGAGGAGAAATTAGCTTTTTCTATTACGACTATAGTTCAAAAGCACTATTCAAAATTTCTTCAAAATAGCCAGAAAAACATAGAAGCAGGCATAATATATAAACTAGCATAAGAAACTGGAATAATTTCCCACCTTCCTTTTCAACCTACCCCTACCCTTAGTATCTTCTGGTACAAACTCTGGACAGACCAGGGCATAGTGACAAAAGGCATGGACTTTATACCCAAGTTTGACTGACAGCTCTGTTTTTTGGGTATTTATACTGTTTAACCCATTTGAGTCTAAAATTCTAAAATAAAATTCTGTAATTAAATAACCAATGTGTAGCATCAAATATATGATAAATGTTTATACTTTTCCTTTTTACAGAGCACAAGGTAGGTAAAGAGGGACAGACATAGGGATACACACTCTGACGGTGGAGAATCAAAAGCACCTAAATTAATAGTGTTTTCTGTCCATTGGCTTCATCACAACCTCCTTATTCAGGCCACGATTGGCCTGGCTTGTTAGGATATTTCCCTCTCCCTTTTGGATTAACAGTGGCCTCCCGTCTCTTTCCCCTTACATCTGCTCTGGACATGAATACCAAGTTAATTTCATTTCTTTGTGACCTTTCTAAAAGAGGCATCTCGTTATATCTCTCACTTTGACATTGCAGCGTAACCTACAGAGCTCCCCATGCTGTGGCTTCAACTCCCCTATCTCCCCTAGGCAAGGAGGCACGGGGCAGAAGCATGGTCTTTGAGTCAGCCCATTTGGTCCCATTTGGTTGAATGCTGACTGTACTTCAGCCTTAACAAGTTGCTTAACCTCACCAAGCTTCAGTTTCCTCATTTATAAAATAGGTATATGTATAGGTTGTAGTGAAACTTAAATAAGATAATGCATGTCAAATGCAGAGTGTCGTGCCAGATAAAAACATGAAATCAATAAAAGATGATTGTTATGATGGCTTCCTGTCCCAGGATCTTAATTACCTGATAACCTGAGATACAAAGATACATAAGATTCCCTGAACCTTTTCTGTTTTGGTGCCTTTGTGTGGGTATTCTTTCCATTTAGAATGCCTTCCATATAAAAATGTTTTTCTACCCAAACTCTTCCCATTAAACTCACACCTGCTTTTAAAGGTCCCAGTCAATTTCCTCCTTTTTTCTGAGTCCCTTTACTATTTTTATTTCATTCTGAAAGGTGGTAATGTCTCCTTCACTAAGTTGTCAGGTATTTGTAGGTGGAGACTATGCCTTAATTAACTTTTTCCACATTTTCACCTTTCATTTCTCTGCATTTCTCAGGAAACTTGAGTTGAACTGTCTGGAGGTTGGAGACAGTATTTAGGGAATGAAGAATTCAATGTGTGACAGCCTTCAAGAATGTTGACTTCTTAGAAGCTAAAATACTAACATAGAGACATTCATGCAACTAAATCATGAAGATTTCTTAATGATAACATATTGGTAGTATCTGTTTCTACTTCTTAAGGCTTTATAATAGTCTTTTGCAGGGTGTCAAACAATCTAAAGGAAATATCTGCAGATACCATGACAATGTTTTCATTTATATACTTGGTTTGACAATACATTTAAGTTTTCTCTACCTCATCTTGATACTTAGTTAATTCGGAAAACTAATAATCTAAGCAAATTTATAAGATAAGATTAGATTTGTCTTTGACACATGGAAGTGGAAGAGGAGTAGCTGTAAAATAATTACATTTACGAACTTTGTTTTTCTCTTTTTCTACTGGTGACTTTGAAAATATTGTTGACGCATGAAATGATAAAGTTGGAGTAATTCTGATGGATGAGCTGACTGAACTTGCTAATGATATAAAACCTTTCCTTGGATTCAGCTGTGATGAAAGGGAATTCACTAATGTGGTTTCACTGTGCACTTGAAATTTTTATGATCTTTTATAGGAAATAGCATATTGCTAAGCCTGTGTCCCTTCACCTGAGCCCTGTTAGCAGTCTCTTTATAGAAAAGGGGTTACTGCCTTTACTAAAGACCACCTATTTTCTTTGCTTACTCTCAAAGATAAATTACGTATTTATTTCAATTGACAATTTTAAAATATATATACTGTTTCAATCAAATTTTTATTGAGCATCTACTATCTATAAAGCCCCATGTAAAACTCACTGCTTAGCACAGACTTCCTCTATAAATTAACCCCAGATAAGAATATGCCCCATAAATTTATGTCCCTTAAATTGAAGAAAATAATGTTTTTCAAATCTGAATTATGATGCCTGTGTATTTTTAACTTTGTACAGAATGTCATGGTCACCTTTTCCCTTACTGGAAGCACTTTTGTTGTGGTTGTTCTGTTATTTTTAAATTCCTAAGCTTCTATCCAACAATATTACTTCTCTCTTTTAAAGATAGAAATAATTGGTACTGATTAGAAAAGAGATATATGTACCAATAGTCCTAACTAGGTGGATGCAAAATCAAAAACATTGGTGAGTAGGAAAATTGAGCTTAATGCTGTTCCATGCTATTAAGGACTAGGGCCAAATGTTTTCTTAGACAAGTAGAAAATCTAATACCTGCCTTTCACTCAAGATTTATATTGCAATTGACTTCCTTCTTTAATGTGCCTCTTTAGCCACATTAGTAGATGTGAGTACTTTTTATTTTTTAATAAAGAGCATGCAGGGTCCTGGTTATCCTCTTTGCATTCTTGGTTGGCCATAGTTACATTCATAAACATATGAGACATTTCCTTTGGGGTTCCGATTATTGGAAAGAAACCAGTTGGAAATCTTCATAGGATTAGTGGTCATCAAAGTTTCTGCCCTGAAGATTTTGTTGTTTTGAATAACAAATCTCCCCCTGAAGATGGTTAGACAGAACTCATTTGCAGCAAGCGGCTGTGCACCCGATTTTGGAAGTAATTAGATTGCTTCATAGCTTTGTTGCACAAGCCTCACTCGGTATATGGATTCTTAAATAAACAGTAAGAAAATTATATTACAAAGAATGACAGCCCACATATAAATCCCTAGTATAATAAAAAGTGATTAAAAATGTTGTTCAAGTGAGGCAGGATTCCTAAGCATCTACTAACAAGGCTCTACTAAAATTTTTACTACTAAATTACTAAGTCAATATCAGAACATGTTAAATTACATTGTTTGCTTTTGTTATTATTTTTGTACATCATGTGAGCTGGAACATAGCTTCTTTGGAAACAGGGGGCATGGGGACACTTTCTTTCCTTTCAGAACTGACTTGAACTATGTTCACACTTTTCTTATACAGGAAAGAAAAGAGCAGACACTTAGTGTCACATTACAACTTAAATGTGCTGTAGTGCAGCAGCTTGCTAGCAGTGACAACTTGCGGTTAGCAACTATTCACACCTGGTAATAATGCACTGCAAGACAGAGACTCTCCTCAACCAGATTTCCCTATCGGCAACGGTTCTTGGAACAGCAAGGAGTCTCTTTTCATCTCTTCATTTTACAAATATGTTAGTGATCCTCATCTATCAGTCTATCCCTGCAGTTTCCTGAAACCCCTTTCCAAAGTGCCTTCCTTGGTCTTTTAATTCCTAAGTACATGATGCAAAAATGCACTATTATTATTTTTGTTTGTGATAAGAACACATAACATAAGATAGATCCTCTTAGCACATTTTTAAGTATACAATACAATATTGCTAACTATAGGCACTATGCTGCAGTAACTCTCTAGGACCTCTTCATCTTGTGTTACTGAAACTGTGTACTCTTTCCCTAATACCTTCTTGTTTCCTCCTCCCCCGGCCCCTGACGACCACCGTTCCACTCCTTGCTTCTATGAGTTTGACTATTTTAGATTCGTCATATTAGTAGTATCTTGTAAATGAGAGGATGGGATGAAACTTTTGGAGTTTATGGATAGGTTTATGGTATAAGTCATGATGGTTTCACAGTTCTATACTAATTTCCAAACTCATCAAGTTGTATACATTAAATACATACAGCTTTTTGTATGACAATTATACCATAATAATGTAGTTTAAAATTTTTTATTTTACTTTATTTTTTTCATTGTACATGCTTATGGGGCATAGTTTTTTGTTTCAGTATGTGCATATATTGTATGATGATCTGATCAGAATAGTTAGCATATCTACACCTAAATGTTGATCATTTCTTGGTGGGTACATCATTTAAGCTCCTCTTTTCTGGCTATCTTGAAATATACAGTGCAGTCTTATTAGCCACCTTCCTCCTAGGGCACTAGAATTTATTCTTCCTATCTAACTGTAAGTTTGTTATTTTGTACTAGTCTACCAACATTTTATCTTTTCCCTGTCACCCGCCCCCCCCTGCTGTCCCCCTCCCCCCCTT